>NW_027457203.1:5000-160409 GCF_040206685.1 Ascaphus truei | reverse complement strand
GGGGAAGAGTGCAAAGTTTAGTAAGAGGCTGCATTTTTTATTGTGGCTGCAGTGTGTGTGTGTGTGTGTTGTGCTGTTGTATGTGTGTATGGACACACAGTCTGGTTACACTGTGTTACACTAGTTTGTGTCACACCGGGCACTAAAAGTAACGTAGCCGGGATTTATTGCTGCAGGATCACGCTAGTTAGTGCCTCAGGGCACCGCGGGGGTTAGGGATCTCCCTCCGGTGAGTGAGGTGCTTATTATATGGAGGGGTTCAGCTGTACCTGTATGGGGGTGCAGGCTCCTGTTAGCTGCAGGATGCACAGGGATTGCAGTCGCTGTTACGCATGTTAAAGCTGTGAGTGATCACTCCCTAAGAGCCGCCTCCCTCATACTACATTGGATTGGTCAGGGAGCAGTGAGTGTGACGATAGCGCGTGAGAACAGCGCTGCTATCTCTGCCCGGCAACTAGTGACACGGCAGGAACCAGATCCAGCTCAGCGATTGCTTGTGATCGTGGCAGGACGTGTTCCCACACACCTGTATGGTGAAGCCAAAACTCACAAAGGCGTCTGATCTTTATATAGGGTGGGGCCTCCCAAACTGCCCCCTGAACATCTACCTCGTTATTTAACCACCTGATTCTAATCGCCCCCTGTCATTGTGCTGATAAAACCAGCGTGTCACTTACTTTAGCGCATACCCTGTGCCACAGGAGACCAGGACTAATACCAGGGACCAACTCGCCAGGCAGAGACACAAGAGCTTATAACATTCATTTATTTGGGAAAAAGTTATCCACAGCTGACATACACACACACATACTCACACCTGGGGTACCCTATAGTCCTAGGTGCAGGGATCTCCTTACAGAGATTTCCCTGTTCTCTCTTTCCTGCGACACAGGATCCCAGGCCTGACACCAGCACAGGAGCGGACACTGCAGCTTCTCCCAGTTACAGCAATAACTTCTACAGCTCTTATACCTCACCTCAGTCTCACTAGGGGGTCTCTCACTTCAGTCTCACTAGGGGGGTCTCTCACCTCAGTCTCACTAGGGGGGTCTCTCACTTCAGTCTCACTAGGGGGGGTCTCTCACCTCAGTCTCACTAGGGGTGTCTCTCACCTCAGTCTCACTAGGGGGGTCTCTCACTTCAGTCTCACTAGGGGGGGTCTCTCACTTCAGTCACTAGGGGGGTCTCTCACCCCTCCTTTTTATACACCGGGGAACTGACGCATCTCTTTACAGTATCACACGCCGAGAAATATTGTGATAACATTTATTAAATGAGATGAGAGATGCGGTGAGAGAAACACTTGTCTGACAAACATTCTCAGGGAGAAGCAGGAATATGTTATTCTGCATCATACAATTCTTATATTATAAAGCATTTCCATTTACTGACACAGCACAAACATATATATGTAATTGGTTTACGCTCCTATATTACTTCTATACGCTCGCTCCCAGAACAGGAACTAAACACACAGACACACACTATAATTCTAAGTTGGATTCCTGTTTTCCGTTCGTTTGTATGTCAGAAGCATCGAAATTTCACAAACGGCACCACAAAACTTTAACTGTACATTCTGCTGCGGATTTGTAGGTGAACGCAACTATTTTGAGCTTCCAATGTCACTCACCTCCCAAATTATGGACATTCTAAGTTTCCCTCGCATGTCCCGCAATTCTGTTAGAGCGGGGGGCGGGGCTACTAAGGGAGGGGGCGTGTCCTTGCTTGCTACGGTGCTGTGTGTGTCTGATGTGAGATGTGTGGGGGAGATGTGCCGGAGGGGGAGAGAAAACGGAGTGAGGGGTGGGAAGAAAACGGAGTGAGGGGTGGGAAGAGTGTGTGAGATGGGGGGAGAAAACTGAGTGAGAGAGTGGGGGGGAGAAATCAGAGTGAGTGGGCGGGGAGAAAACAGAGTGAGTGGGGGGGGGAGAAAACAGAGTGAGTGGGGGGAGGATAAAATTGAGTGAGTGGGGGGAGGAGAAAACAGAGTGAGTGGGGGGAGGAGAAAACAGAGTGAGTGAGGCGGGGAGAAAACAGAGTGAGTGAGGGGGGGAGAAAACGGAGTGAGTGAGGGGGGGAGTAAACGGAGTGAGTGAGGGGGAGAAAACGGAGTGAGTGAAGGGTTGAAAACGGAGTGAGTGAAGGAGGAGAAAACGGAGTAAGTGGGGGGGAGAAAACTGAGTGAGTGAAGGGGAGAAAACAGAGTGAGTGCGTGCGTGAGGGGGGGAGAAAACGGAGTGCGTGAGGGGGGGAGAAAACAGTGAGTGAGGGGGGGAGAAAACAGAGTGAGTGAGGGGGGGTGGAGAAAACAGAGTGAGTGAGGGGGGGTGGAGAAAACAGAGTGAGTGAGGGGGGGAGAAATAGAGTGAGTGAGGGGTGGAGAAAACAGAGTGAGTGAGGGGGGGGAGAAAACAGAGTGAGTGAGGGGGGGTGGAGAAAACAGAGTGAGTGAGGGGGGGTGGAGAAAACAGAGTGAGTGAGGGGGGGGAGAAAACAGAGTGAGTGAGGGGGTGTTAGGTTCGTACTAATTACAATGGGCCGGGGAGACCTAACCACGCCCTGGGCTGCTGGAATCTGAGGACGTACGAGCGCTCGGGAAATGGAGAAAGAGACACAGACTGTGAGATTCTGATTCTTCATCTCAACTTTACTGCGGAAAAGCAATGCTATTTATACAGGAAAATAAAGGGTTAATTACGGGCGTAACAATATCAGCATATTACAAACTTCACAGCTCAGCTGGGGATTTCCCCTCATACACATTATCTGTAGCCGTGGCTATGTGCGACTATAACTGGAAATAGTTAGCGGAAGCTGGGAAACACGGCCTGCATATGGGAAGGCCGCTTTCTGCTCACATATACCATGTAACGTAGGGACAAGTTCCAGCAGACAAGATGGAGGCCCTGGCTTTTAATGTAACCCTTTCAGGGGGGAGAAAACAGAGTGAGAGGGGGGGAGAAAACGGAGTGAGGGAGGGAGGGGAGAACACGGAGTGAGAGGGGGGGAGAAAACGGAGTGAGGGAGGGGGGGGAGAAAACGGAGTGAGGGAGGGAGGGGGGGAGAAAACGGAGTGAGGGAGGGAGGGGGGGAGAAAACGGAGTGAGGGAGGGAGGGGGGGAGAAAATGGAGTGAGGGAGGGAGGGGGGTAGAAAATGGAGTGAGGGAGGGAGGGGGGGAGAAAATGGAGTGAGGGAGGGAGGGGGGGAGAAAACGGAGTGAGGGAGGGAGGGGGGAGAAAACGGAGTGGAAAGGGAGAAAACGGAAGGAGTGAGGGGGGAGAAAACGGAAGGAGTGAGGGGGAGAAATGGAGTGAGGGGGGCAAACGGAGTGGGACGGGGAGAAAGGAGAGAGGCTGTGTGTCCTGTCTGTGTCCCCCTGCAGTGGGAGGGACAGATGTGAGGGGCTGTGGGTCCTGTCTGTGTCCCCCTGCAGTGGGAGGGACAGATGTGAGGGGCTGTGTGTCCTGTGTCTCCCTGCAGTGGGAGGGACAGATGTGAGGGGCTGTGTGTCCTGTCTGTGTCCCCCTGCAGTGGGAGGGACAGATGTGAGGGGCCGTGTGTCCTGTCTGTGTCACCCTGCAGTGGGAGGGACAGATGTGAGGGGCTGTGTGTCCTGTGTCTCCCTGCAGTGGGAGGGACAGATGTGAGGGGCTGTGTGTCCTGTCTGTGTCCCCCTGCAGTGGGAGGTACAGATGTGAGGGGCTGTGTGTCCTGTGTCCCCCTGCAGTGGGAGGGACAGAAGTGAGGGGCCGTGTGTCCTGTCTGTGTCCCCCTGCAGTGGGAGGGACAGATGTGAGGGGCTGTGTGTCCTGTCTGTGTCCCCCTGCAGTGGGAGGGACGGATGTGAGGGGCCGTGTGTCCTGTCTGTGTCCCCCTGCAGTGGGAGGGACGGATGTGAGGGGCTGTGTGTCCTGTCTGTGTCCCCCTGCAGTGGGAGGGACGGATGTGAGGGGCTGTGGGTCCTGTCTGTGTCCCCCTGCAGTGGGAGGGACAGATGTGAGGGGCTGTGTGTCCTGTCTGTGTCCCCCTGCAGTGGGAGGGACGGATGTGAGGGGCTGTGTGTCCTGTCTGTGTCCCCCTGCAGTGGGAGGGACAGATGTGAGGGGCTGTGGGTCCTGTCTGTGTCACCCTGCAGTGGGAGGGACAGATGTGAGGGGCTGTGTGTCCTGTCTGTGTCACCCTGCAGTGGGAGGGACAGATGTGAGGGGCTGTGTGTCCTGCCTGTGTCCCCCTGCAGTGGGAGGGACAGATGTGAGGGGCTGTGTGTCCTGTCTGTGACCGACTGCAGTGGGAGGGACAGATGTGAGGGGCTGTGTGTCCTGTCTGTGTCCCCCTGCAGTGGGAGGGACAGATGTGAGGGGCTGTGTGTCCTGTCTGTGTCCCCCTGCAGTGGGAGGGACAGATGTGAGGAGCTGTGGGTCCTGTGTCCCCCTGCAGTGGGAGGCACAGATGTGAGGGGCTGTGGGTCCTGTCTGTGTGAGCAATCACCCCACACGTCTGCCTGTGATGTCTCTCCCACTTACTCACCCTCTGTCTCTTTCCACAACTGCACTGATTGAGATTGGCCGTCTCTTGTCATGTGGTCTCTCTCCCCTGCAGGGGCTTCTGGGAGTTGTAGTCCTGCTTCTCTTCCGATACAATTTTAGTCACAGACGTGAACTACAAGTCCCAGAATCCCGTGTAAAACTGTGACATCATAATGATTCAACCAATCAATGCGCAGATCTGTTGTAACCACAACCCTCCCCCACAAGGCTGCAGCAAGGCCCCGCCCCGAAGTCAGGCAATGAGAGCCAATAAGAGCCAAGGCCCGCCCTGCAGTCAGCCAATGGGAGAGCTTGAGAGCCAATGAGAGCGCACACAAACCCACAAACACAATATACACTATATCTATGGGTTCCCCTGCTGGGCCGGGATCAGTACTCCTAGCTCCTGATTCTGACCCAGCCATTACCCCATACACAGAACGCAGCATGAAGAGGCTCAGAGAAGGTGGCAGTGACGGTGTGTAAGTGTCTGATCGGGTCACACAGCTGATAAAAGGACAGCCGCCCAGCCTCATAGTCCAGGTATATTCCTAATCTCTGCACGGGAGACTCGGGATATATCTGTGTACGTGTTGAGTCATGTATTACTGAATTATTATTACCCAACATGTACAAACACCAGGACTTCTTATTATATCCTATGAGGGACTGATCTCCTTTCCTTACTATACTGGGATAGGAAATCCCTACCCTCCTGCTCCCTGAGTCACTGATCTCCACCTCCCAGTAATGTTGTCCTGAGGAAAAACTCCTGCTGCTTAAAACCTGATTATATAACACAAATCTCTCTGGTGTATCCGGGCGTAACTGGTCTGTTTCTGACCAGGATGCCGTTTTCAGGTCACCTGATACAGATACATCATTACAAGCTGTATTTACATCCAGTAATATGCCTGAATCCCCCTGCACACAGAACCCGCTCTTTGCTTTTAGATCAGTCACAATATCAGCTAATCTCTGTAAGGTCAGTGGGATCAGAACCTCATACAAATCCCCTACAGCAGGGACCTTATTACCCCCTCTCTCTCTGTCCTCATTACCTCCCTCCTCAGCATCACAGAAGTCAGCATTGTCTGATTCCCGTCCCTGTAAGACAGTTAATGGATCAGTGATGTTGCTCAGCTCCTCAATGTGAAGTATCTTCCTGGACAGCTCGTCCTTCTTTATTTCCAGCTGCTGGATTAGATCAGAGACTCGGAGAGAAACCTGCTCTTCCCACCTGGTGATCTCACTAAGGACTCGCTTCTCTAGGACTTCCAGCTGTTCCCTGATGTCCCTAATCAGGGCAGTGACTCGGGCTGTCTCCCCGGCTGCTTTTTCTTGCGCTTCTCTCCTGCGCTCCTGCAGACTCTGGGATCTTTTCTCAGTCTCCTTTCTCACTGAGGTCAGTTTCTCCAGAACATGTCTCAGTTTCTCCTTCTTCTTCTCGGAGGCCTCATTCAGCGACTCCACCTGGTGTCCCCTGTGCTCTCCGACCAGGCAGCAGGACACACAGATACAGGCAGCATCCTCAGTGCAGTAACACTTCAGGATCTCCTTGTGGACGGGACATTTCCTGGTCTTTAAGGAGGTAGTTGGCTCAGATAAGACGTGTTCCTCTGACTTGCTGTGTCTCTCTAGGTGAATATCACACAGGGAGGCGTCACAATGCAGACATGTTTTAGCAGCGGGTACAGAGGAGGTAACACAGTAAGTGCAGAAGATCACAGCCTCCTCCTGCTCCGGCTGAGTAGAAAGGAAACGCTCCGCTATGTTACACAGCTTCAGGTTCCTCTGCAGTGCAGGACGCTCCTGAAACTCTGCTCTGCATTCAGGACAGGTATAAAGTCCAGATCCCCCCTGGGAATCCCACACACTCCCAATACAGCCCTGGCAGAAGTTATGCCCACATCTCAGCATTACAGGCTGGGTATAAGTGCTCAGGCAGATGGGGCAGGTTAGCTCCTCTCTCAGACCAGCAGACGCCATGCTTGGAAGCAGCAACAGGAAACGAAACTTACATTCTCCTCTCTCTCATATAACCAGTGGGGCGTTCCCCTTCTCAGCACACAGGGGCGGGAGTTTGTTACCCAGACTATTAACCCTGTAAGTTCCTGGCTGCAGTATACAGTACAATATGAGGAATACGAGTAGTTATAAGAATATGCAGCATGTTACCTATCTGTGCTCACATGGGGCGTTTGGTGACATGTGACAGGTGTTGCACTTCAGGGGTTAGGTAACCTTTTAAGTCAGCTGTGTGTTATACACCTCCAAAAACAGAAAAGAGGAGGTATGGAGTCCTCCCCCGAGATCCTCATTATCTGCACACAAGGCTAGGTAAATAACTGGGCTCAAATGCCCCAAGTACAAAAAGGTTAGATCAACCTAATTACAGGTAAGTAACTGCTCCCATCGCTGTGGGCGGACAATTACCACTAAAACGCCAAATGGCAAAATAACAAATCTTTATTTATAATTCATAACACTTAACACACTACACTAACTCTAAACGGATAAAAACAATTAAAATGTGAAAATAACCGGTGTGCTTGCAATGCTGGCAGTGGATGATTGACCAAAAAAGCTCTATGTGGGAGGTACAGCACTTCAGAGGTTAATCCATAGATAAGTGCTATAAGTCAATAACCTCTCACATGAATAGCTTCAGTGTGCATGTAGAGTTGGTATAGTAATTACATATATTCACAGCACATATGTTTGCATTGGTGTGCACATATAAAGTGTCCCTCTATAGCAAATGTTCATACACAGTGTCTGGGACATGAGAATAATCAATCAAGTTAATTGCTACACACTGCCAAATCGTTGCTTGGGCGCTGCATATTAGTGTGGCTACATATTAAATAAACAAATAAAGCGGCTTGTAGCCCTGTTCACTCGCGTCAGCATTAGTTATACATAAATACCGGCGCTTAGATCAATAGTTATCTGGCATGAATAATGGCCCGCAGCAGCCGCACAGCAAGGACTGATCTCACCAGATCTCACTACCCAAGCTGAAATTAAAAAACGTACACCTGAAATTGACACCTGGCGACAAACTATCAACTTTGATAAATATGAATCTAAACTAAAATCACAAGTTGATAGGTTTACTGCAGACCTCAAAGAGAGGAAACAGCGCAAGTATCTACGGGATAAACTTGACTTTGAGGAAAACAGAATTTTTAAGTATAAGCTATTTAGGAAAAACAAGGGCACACGACAACACACACCACTCAACTCATCCACCGAGTGGGAGGGGTCAGCTAGTGACTTAGAACAGGAGAAAAATAGTGACCCCAAACAAGGTGGCCCCGTACCTATACCTACTAACACCACAGGGGATTTTTTAGACTTGGAAGGACCCTCCTACTTAAGCGAAACACCAGGAGGAAAACTAGGAGAGGATCAGGACGATTATCTGAGAGACAGAAAGAGATGGGGATACAAAGGACCAGGCAATCAGAGATTCAACAAGAGCAAAAAGAAAAAACAACCAAATTACAGGTCATAAACTTATCCTCTAAAAGTCTGAGTATTCACCACATACAGGTTTTAGCAAAAGGCCTATCCTTTTGCCCAACGAGTAAAATGAATCTGTTTGACACTGTTAAAGATGTAAACCTGTTTTCCAGGAAACTATTGCTCCAAAAGTTTTTTTATTAAACACAAGAAAAGGAGCCTTATGAGTATACACTCTGAGAATATGAGCAACACAGATCTAGATAACTTGGCAGATCTAGAGGAGCTTCTTATTGACAGTGAAAGACCATTAGGGGAAGGTCCCTTCACACAATTCAGGCCCAAATCAACATTTACACCACCACAAGAAGTTAGTGCACAAGTAAAAGTGTTCACCGAGCTAGTCACACATGACCTTGAGAAATTGAACAACAGGACTAGCAAACACAACCTTAGTATGGATGAACACAAAGCACTAATAGATCTTAGCCAGGACGACAACCTGGTTATAAAACCATCTGACAAAGGTGGCAATGTTGTGGTCCTGGATAAAACAGCATACCTAAAGGAAAGCCTTAGATTACTGTCTGATAGAAGCTGCTACGCAGTACTTGACAGCGACCCCACACTGCGGTTTCAGAAAGAGTTACTCCTTATACTTGAAACAGGGAAGAGCAACAAACTAATTACAAACAAGGAGTTTGAGTATCTATATATTAAGAACCCAAAAGTGGCAACTTTTTATCATCTGCCAAAACTACACAAAGGGAAGATGCCCCCCCCCGGGAAGACCAATAGTGTCAGGTATTGGTAATTTGACATCGCATGCCAGTACATATGTAGATACATTACTTCGTCCATTCGTCAGCTCCCTACCCTCATACCTTCGTGACACTAAGGACGTGTTACTCAAACTGGACGGTATTATTACCAGCCAAAACACGTTCCTAGTAAGTCTTGATGTTGAGGGGTTGTATACCAGCATCCCACATACGATTGGTATGCAGGCGGTCGGCCACTGTCTACGATCTAGAGGCCAGGACCTGGTGGAACATAATGAGTTCATCTTAGAACTTCTGAACCTTACCCTCACAAAGAACTATTTTGTATTTAACAGTAAATATTACCATCAAATCCAGGGCACCGCTATGGGGACCACATGTGCCCCCACCTACGCCAACCTCTATCTAGGCTGGTGGGAGGAAACAGTGGTCTTCGGCGAAGCCCTGGAGGCTTACACCATCTTTGTAGAACTGTGGGTAAGGTTCATAGATGATATCTTTATTTTGTGGACAGGGACGTTAGAGCTTTTATCTGAGTTTGTTGCAATACTTAACAGAAACACCAATAATCTCAGACTAACGACTGTTTCAAGTACAACTAGAACTAAGTACAGCTAGTTTTGACTAACTAGCCTTAAGCAACCATGTCCGTATTGACCTTATGGGCGGACAGAACAATAGCTACCCACAATCCTACACCCACTGTTATACTATACATAATAAACATATGACATCTTTATGGGGGGTGTATGGTATACAGTTTAAACTAGGTGCCCGTTTTGACCTTCGGGGCGGGCAAATAGGGTAGGACATTCCTACACTGCTTAAAAATACTGATCAGTGGGAATACATCTAATTATCAGGATTGGGTTAGATGTTGCTGTATGAAAGAGGTATATATATAGAGTAAATGCTCTCTTTATGCATATATGCAAAGTCTATTGCATATAATGAGGGATCTGAGATATAGAGCAATCTTTGCTAGATACACTCTGCATTTAGACAAGGAACTGCACAAGTGCTGTTTTTTGTCTACCTTTTATTGTTCTAACTGATATGCCAGGAAAACTCCTACTACTTACCAAGTGTCCAGTAATAATAAATACATGGGTACATCTAAGATACTTAATTAACGTGAGCACATTGGCAGCAGAAGCACTAAAACTTGTGAAGTAGAATAAGTAGGACACACAGAGAAATAGACAACACATTATAAAGATCTTTATCCCTTTCCCTATCACTACCCCCGACAGGGGACAGTCTGAGTTTACAGGGACATGGGCTCCAGCACGATTAGAGGAGGTCTTGTTACCTCCCACCACTTAACAGGAACATATAAAATGACAGCGCTTCTCTACACGAGTACCTCCCACCTTGAGAAAGCGCAGGTCCACTCACGCGCGAAACGTACGTCGGCATGACGTCACCACGTTGACGTCGTGGAGGAGGAACCTATCTGGTGAGATCAGTCCTTGCTGTGCGGCTGCTGCGGGCCATTATTCATGCCAGATAACTATTGATCTAAGCGCCGGTATTTATGTATAACTAATGCTGACGCGAGTGAACAGGGCTACAAGACGCTTTATTTGTTTATTTAATATGTAGCCACACTAATATGCAGCGCCCAAGCAACGATTTGGCAGTGTGTAGCAATTAACTCGATTGATTATTCTCATGTCCCAGACACTGTGTATGAACATTTGCTATAGAGGGACACTTTATATGTGCACACCAATGCAAACATATGTGCTGTGAATATATGTAATTACTATACCAACTCTACATGCACACTGAAGCTATTCCTGTGAGAGGTTATTGACTTATAGCACTTATCTATGGATTAACCTCTGAAGTGCTGTACCTCCCACATAGAGCTTTTTTGGTCAATCATCCACTGCCAGCATTGCAAGCACACCGGTTATTTTCACATTTTAATTGTTTTTATCCATTTAGAGTTAGTGTAGTGTGTTAAGTGTTATGAATTATAAATAAAGATTTGTTATTTTGCCATTTGGCGTTTTAGTGGTAATTGTCCGCCCACAGCGATGGGCGCAGTTACTTACCTGTAATTAGGTTGATCTAACCTTTTTGTACTTGGGGCATTTGAGCCCAGCTATTTACCTAGCCTTGTGTGCAGATAATGAGGATCTCGGGGGAGAACTCCATACCTCCTCTTTTCTGTTTTTGTATGTGTTAACCTTATCCTCTTTGCACCGGCTATAAATAGAGTATTATCATACTCTCAACATCTGTATACATTATTTGGGTGAGCGGTAGACTATAAGTTGTGTTTACATGACTGTTATACACCTCAGCATGTTCCTGCAGTACATGGGGACCCAGTAACACATAAGACGAGCATTCAGAGGAACGTACGTAATAAATTCTATACCAGACTATATACCCGTGAGCATATAATACCCCCGTCTGTCTCTACATGAGTCATTGGAGCAGAGAATTTAGGTATTGTTACCAAAGCAGGGACAGGACCTAAGAGCCCATTACAGCGCCCCCTCCTGTGGTCAAAGTGTGTCAGGTGTAACAGGACTGGTTCAGGGACAGAACCTGTTGTAGACCAAACAAGTAAGCATATTAATGGCCCCTCATTTATTGACTAGGAATATTGGATTAGTAAAACACTTTATTATAAGTAATAAGTAGAATAAGTGGGGCTGAATAGGCACATATATATATATACCAAGTAGAAGAACAATGTTCAAATATAGTGCTCAAGTGACATGCTCTGTAATTAACAATGATTTCTTGATTGAAGGGAATAGGCTGGGTATAAGGTATATAATAGAGTGAGGTATATATGGGTGCGTGTGTAGTCTGTGACCTGAATAAATGTCCTGGTGAGTGTGGGTGATGGAGATATATGAGCCCCACCCCCTCACTGCCAATGTGGACTGGTACTGACACTTGTATAAACACACCAATAAAATACCTCTATGTACTGTTTAAAGGTACAACTCACGTGACCTTGCCCATTGTGCCTTCTGGAAAGCGTGCTCCTGCTGGTAGAAATGATTCGGGTAGCCACAGATGTAGAGGTGCAGCGCACAGCGATAAACTGGATCCACGGGACAGCAGCAGTATAATGAAAATAAAAGTTCTTTATTGAGAAGTCATGGTGCAGACAGGTATGGGTGCAGGAAAAAACCTCTGTCTCTAACGCGTTTCACGCCTTGCTGGCGCTTCGTCGGAGAGTACAGTGTGGTGTGCTGTGGTTGCCCTCTTATAGAGATCCCAATTATCATAATTTGAGACCTCCGTGTAAAATTTGTAAACCGGAAGTGACGCGACTCACTTGGTATACCGGAAGTGACATATCGCGATATGCGAGTCACTGTTATTTGCCGGCTGGGTATGGTATTAGATAGCGCGTCTTCTAACCTCATGGGGAGGGGTTATCTGGGAGTGTGGAGGTAAAGCAAAGCCAAATCTATCCGTATTTAGGTGTATACTAAACCGGAAGTGACGTGTCGCTATGGCACATATTTTTAAACCGGAAATGACATATCGCTATGGTGCCCATGACAATGATTTGTTTACATAATAAATATGTAGTCATGGCAACCCGTGGATTAACCCTAGGGTGAAGACTTTATACAGATGAGGGAAAGCACAGCACAGATATCTTTGCTGAATAGTTGATAACTCATTTCAAGCAAGATATATTAAAAACAATAGTCAACATATACAATCCTATCAGAGGACATCAATAGATATTAATGAAAATAGAATGCAATAATTATGATACTTGGTATAACACAGAACTAGATTAGAGAGGTAACAATATATAATACATTCTGTTGGTCAAGTTCAGAGAGATATAAAGAGATAACCATATAACTTGTGATACACAGAATGATAAAAATATGTATAATATAATATATACATGACCTGATATTAATAATACCAATAATTTTATTGCAAAAAATGTTTCAATTCCCAATCGGTATTTATACCCCCGGGTGCAAGAGACCCAAGGGTATAAATCCAAAACATTTCTCTCTGATTCAGAGTCAATTCTCTATTGCCTCCCCTAATGTGTTTGGGGATATGTTCCAATGCATGGAATGTGAAAGTTTCTAACGAGCCTTGTGGGCATTCATGAAAATGTTTTGCTATCGGTAATTCTATATGATTCTTTTTAATAGAGCGTATGTGCTCAGAAATTCTAATCTTTAACGGACGAATTGTCCTTCCGATGTACACTTTACCACATTGACAATTTATTTTATACACCACATAATTTGTATTACATGTCATGAAATGATTAATTTTATATTTCTGTCCTGTATGTTTATTGGTAATTTCTGACAAAGGGGTGACATACTTACAGTATACACAATTCCCACATTTATGGAAACCTTTGGGTAATTTTGTGTCTCTGGATTCTAGGGCAAATAAACTCGGTGATAGGTGATAACCTATAGTTTTCGCCTTTTTGTAGACAAATCTTGGTGTACTAGACACATATTTATTAAGGTCTTTGTCTAATTGTAGAACCTTCCAATGTTTGTCTACAATTTGCTTAATACATTTTGCCTGATTACTGTATGTTGTGATAAAGAGTGGTGTTCCTGAATCTCGTTCCTGTGGTCTATTGTGTTTGTGTTTGTCTGGAAATTTCTTTAGTAAATGTTCTCGCTCTGTGTTAAGCGCTCTGTTGAACGCAGATTGAATATGTTCCTCAGGGTAGCCTCGGTTTCTAAATCTCTCACTCAATATCTCAGATTCTTCCAAGAAGGTTTCCTCAGTAGAGCAAATCCTTCTTAGTCTGAGATATTGTCCGATTGGTATACCGCGTAAAAGTGGTTTCGGATGACTGCTATTGGCCCTGAGGAGAGAATTGCGGGCATTGGTTTTGCGAAACAGGTTTGTCTGTACCGTGCAATCAGTATCAACATATAAATTGATGTCTAAATAATTGATATGATTGATGTGAATTGATGATGTAAATTTTAAATTATATGTATTGTTATTCAGATAAAGAATAAATTCCTGTAGTGTAGAGTAGTCTCCCCTCCATATCAAAATAAGATCGTCAATGTACCGACGATAGAAAATAATATTGTTACGAAACGGGTTGGTGACACCAAAAATGTGAATGTTTTCCCAAAATCCCATGTATAAGTTCGCGTAGGAAGGTGCAAAGGAGGTCCCCATAGCCGTGCCTTGTTTTTGAAGAAAAAAGTGGTGATTAAACAAGAAATAATTGTGTTGTAGAAGGAAGATAATACAATCTAATAAAAATGTGATTTGGGGCGTGTGTAAATTGGAAGTGTTAAGAAAGTGAGTGACTGCTTGGATACCTAATTCGTGTCTAATAATTGTGTATAAAGATGTCACGTCTAATGTGACCCAAAAATAATTGTGACACCACGTGATTTCATTTAACACTGTGATCAGGTGAGTGGAATCTCTGAGATAGGAGGGGAGTGCTCTCACTAGAGGTTGTAAAAAAAAAATATATATATACAGTAACACACTAAGCACACTGCGGATACACAGCAGGGGGCTCTCAGATATGGCGCCCGGTATAACGTACTGAATCTCGGGGGTACAGGTCCCTGGGAATAGTATGAGCGGGCGATGTGCATATCACAGGGATTGGGGTATAGGGGGCATTGGCATTATATTCCCTTTGCCCCCACTGGGTAATACATCTGTACCCCCCCTATATGCCACCTAAACTGATGGCTGCTGGTGCCGCGCCCGCAGATAATGGCGCTAATTGTAAGTAATAAGTTGCTTACGTGACGTTACAATGAAGCTGACACCGTGTGTCTCACGCGGGGTTAATAAGTAATGATGCCTGTGTGTGTTTGGGCAAACCAGGACCGCCAACAGAAATTATGGGGCCCTGGACAAATGAAAGGAGCAGGAGCCCCCCCCCCCCGAACCCATAGCGCACCTACCACGGAGAAATATTTTTTAGCGCGAAACGTTTACTTATCTGTTTTTCTTATTCACACAATGGATGAATCAGACCGCGCTGCGCAGTGATTACGCGCTGTGTAAATTAGATGCGCAGGTGCAAAAGGGGTGAATATTATAGTACCCAGAACCCAAAGAAGGGCCCACAGAACCCCACTGATCGCACGCATTGCTATATTCACAGAACTATTGCCTGATAAACACCGGCCAGGTTTGCACGCGTATCTGTGTTAGGTATGTACAGATATCCTGTTACACGCATGTAACCACACCATGGTAACGTGAGGAACCGCTGGCTATACTGCGTACCCCCTGCAAATCCAGCTGCCCCACAGAGGGTAATTAGGCTGTAGAGATTATGCATTAACATTGTAGCAGTATATCTGTATATACCTAACACAGACAGTTCAATTCTGGGAACTTTTTGAGAAAGTTGGGACTTAGGCCTGGACCCCGCTGGCAACTGCAGCGCTCGCTGTGGCGGACGCTGCAGGGACGAGAGCCCTCCCCTCAATGGCGCCGGGCCCGCTGCGAGGGGGGGCCGCAGCGCTGTGGCGAGAGTTGCTCCTGCTCCAATAGAATTGAGAGCAGGACTCGCGACGGAAGCTAGGCCACGCCCCCCGGCGGTTCAGCCAATGAGGGCGAACCTGCCGGGTGACGTCACGGCCGCGCCCCCGTCCCTCCCGCGTCACGCCCCCCTGTCTTTTTGTCTGCAGTTCCTTGAAATAGAAGCCGGTTGCTTTGCTGTTACAAAGCATCTTTGAAAAGCCGCCCGCGCTCTTTCAGCGCAGACTCAAGGGGAACACACAATCTGATTGGCTCGCGGCTTCTTATAGTATTCTCTGCTTCATTCATAAAATAGAAGCAGAGCGGACAGCCAATCAGTGCAAGGGAACTTTCCCGAGCAGCCAATCAGAGCCAAGCCGGCTAGAAAAGCAGGGCATGGGTGAGAGCCTCGCTAATACTGCAGGGGGTAGGTGAGACCGTCCCTAATACTGCAGGGGATGGGTGAGAGGGTCCCTAATACTGCAGGGCAGGAGTGAGTGTCCCAAATACTGCAGGGGGTGGGTGAGAGCATCCTTAATACTGCAGGGCTTGGGTGAGTGTCCCGAATACTGCAGGGCATGGGTGGGTGTCCCTAATACTTCAGGGGGCCAGTTAGAGCATCCCTAATACTGCAGGGGATGGGTGAGAGCGTCCCTAATACTGCAGGGGGTGGGTGAGTGTGATGGTAGAGGTAGCTGGCTGACCCATTAAAGAGAAATTCCAGCTAGCTACCCCTAAAACAAAGTACAGGGAGTGTGGGCTGGCTGTGTGTAATTCTAAGCCCTGTCTTTTACATAAATACCTTATGTTTGTATTTATTTCTGTGTTAGCAATTCCCCTCCCCCCGCCAGCTTAGATACCTGGTATTGTGTGGTGATGAAATTAACATGTCAGCCCTGCGAATGTACATGATTTTATGTGCCTCTTCCTATCATTTCTATGGAGGGAGTTTCTGTAATCCCATTTAGCTGAACTGTTCCATAGAAATGATGGGATTAAAACCAGGGTTGGAACAGCTCGTGTCAGGACTCCTGGGGAGAGGTGAAAGGCTGCTGATCAGATCTGGGAGTAAGAGCATTGTACTGCCCAGGCTCTGAGGCTCCTACCCAGTGGGATGTCTTGGTTGCCTTAGCACGCACTCCTCTGGCTTTTGTGACACCAACTCAATCCGTGCTCTGGTTGGCCAGCAGCCCTTGTCCCATATAAAGGATAGCCACAGAGGGCTATATAAAGGGTGCTATATAAGGGATGGCACTAGTCCATCTCTGAGAAGGAGTGTGGAGATTCTCTTAGAGGACCATCTGAGAGACACTGGGAAGGAGTGTGGAGTTTGCAGAGGTCCATCTCTGGGAAGGAGTGTGGAGTTGGACTGTGACCAGCTGGAGATACATATCAGAGTGGCTGCTGTGTGTTCAGCACTCTGATATCCTGGAGCAGACGCGGACAGGGGAAACCCATTTGAAGTGGGGTCCCTGCACCTAGGAAACGTAGATCTAATCCCCCAGACCACTGTAAGTGTGTATATTTTTGTATTTTGTATTCTTGTGTGTTTCCGAGGTCTTATCCAAAATAAACCTCATTTTATTTAAGTGCCTTGTTTTGCCTTGTAAACACAAGGTGAGGGAGTGGTTGTCAGACTTATTCAATGAATAAACAGCAGCCCATCCGTAGTTAGGTGGTTGTAGGTGGGGTGATGAGTATGGGGGTAAGTGCAGGTATATTCGCCTCTTCAGCAGAGACAGGAGAAAGAGGGACTGATAGTGCAGTAAGTAAAACACTTTAATACAATAAGCACATATAAAACCAGTCCCAGATAGATGTTCACTCACATCTGTAAATGCCAATCAGGGCATGAAAAGGTATCTTTGTGATGCGGGTTGGTTTTCTCTCCCCCTTTACCGTCGGGCTCTGGCGGACGTCTCTCCTCCTCGGTTCGCCTCATGTCCTCTCCTATAGCGGCCGCTGGAAAAGGCACTCGTTTCCCCGAAGGTCCTGACGTCACGATTGTCCAGGTCCGGCAGTGATTATTCTCCTCCTCTAGCACAGTGGACAATCGGGACGTAACGCTCGACGCGTTTCGTTGGCTCAGGGCCAGCTTCCTCAGGGGGTGGGTCTGATCCTGACTACCTGCGCTAATATATCAGGCGCCCCCTTCCTATTGGTTGAGAGGGGAGCTGCTGCTGAAAGTGCAGTTGGCAGATTCGCTAAATTCGCCAACTGCAAAATTATACAGAACAAAACCAATCCCTGAATACGACCGGACATGAAATAAATAAATATATGAGTTGATTAATTAATAAATAGGTAAGTGGTGTTTTGGTGCATCACCATAAGTAGCTCATTGTAATTATGATAATTCCATATTCCATAATGGATCCAGGTTCAAGGACATAGAGTATAATCCATAACATCCCAGGGTGAGAAACTAGAGGCCTGGTGGTCCCCACGCGGGTACCCCAAAATAGGTCTCCTAATGATAGTGTACTACACCCTGGGGAAATAACTCAATCAGTCCAGCACTGGAGGGTAATAGTATAATGGGCCAAGGCCCTTTACCTTCCTTAGTGGTGTCCTTGATGGGTGGATCCGTTCCAGCGTGCAGTCCTCTCAGGGTAAACACAAGCAGCGAGGATGTAGAGGAGCACAGCAGCGTTTCTTAGCAGCATTCCAGCTAGTGGATCGCCAAAATGAGGGTAACTCCAAACAGGGATAGGTTTTAAAAAGTGATTTAATGGTCAGTGCAAAAAAACACAACAATGGTAGGAACGCACCTACGCGTTTCGTCCGTAAAGGACTTTCTCAAGGTGTAAAGAGAAGTTCACAGATGCATCCTTATATCCATAAACACTTTCGCGCCAAAATCGCGGCATTTATGACGTCATCTCCATGCGACCGGTAATCTCGTCGCTACTATGACGCGCGGTACACTCCTTACTCGCGCCCATAATGGAGAGAATACATAAAGCGCCGTGATTGGTTGCAAAAACCATAATATTGAATACGAAAACTTTAATCAAAAAAATTGTCAAACACGCATATTGTACATAGAAAACTCATATAGACAAGACCAATGGATATAAGATTAAGCTTGTCCCCTTAGAAAAGGACAAAAAAAGGGGGGGGGAGGAAGGCAGACAAAATCAATCAATAACCAAAGAAAAAATAATATTAAAAATATACTTAATATGGAAGCCTTTGTAGGAGTAACCAAATCAATGCCTACAATTGTACATACAGTACTAAATAAGTAATGGTAGAGGCTAACATTCCTAATCCCTGGCAACATACAAAGCATATGAATAAATGTGTAAAAAAATATACTGAGGGAACAGGGAACTCTCATTCCCAATCTCAATATATTGTTATAGCTGGAATCATACACTGAAGATAGTATAGATAAACTTGATATAACCTATACTTTAGCGTATTACTAATAGTATGCAATTATCTATTTGTACAGAATCCAGCAATCACTATAAAAGGTGCACAGAAATACTCATGATGAGTTATAACATAAGTGATTAAAAAAAAAAAAATTTCAAAGATAAAAGAGAAAATAATAAAAATTAGAAATACTATTGAAAAGAACCATAAGAAAGAACATGTAGTGAAAACTAATCGAAAAGAATAATTAAGGAGAAAGGAAGTGGGGGAAGGGGGAAATACTGGATATTGATACCTATGGTATATGGTAATAATATATATATATATCTAACAAGTCCCAGAATCCCGTGTAAAACTGTGACATCATAATGATTCAACCAATCAATGCGCAGATCTGTGGTAACCACAACCCTCCCCCTCCCCCACAAGACTGCAGCAAGGCCCCGCCCCGTAGTCAGGCAATGAGAGCCAATAAGAGCCAAGGCCCGCCCCGCAGTCAGCCAATGGGAGGGCTTGAGAGCCAATGAGAGCCAATGAGAGCGCACACAAACCCACAAACACAATATATATATATACTAGCTGAGAGACCCAGCGTTGCCCGGAATTTAAATAGATAAAATAAATTTCCCGCTAGGAGGGGGAGGGGGGGGACGACAGTGGTGGGGGGGGGACCTTGCTCGCTCATGTCACACTGATTTGTTATGGCTATTCCCAGAATGCTCCGCTCACCTCCCCTTCTCAGAAGCCTCCGCGCCATTAACCCCCTCGGTGCGTGTTTTCTGCTCTTGGCCCCCGGCCTTTTCCCGCCTTTAACCCCGGCCTTTTCCCAGACTCCTCTGCTTCACCATCCTTTGCCGTTACCCGGCTCTCCCCGGGCATGTACCTGCAGGTGACGGGCGCTCCACCCCCCCCCCCTTCCTGCTCAGGGATCAGCCAATGACGCGGCAGGGCTGCTTGCCTGTTCCGTGAGGTTGCCGGCCGGCAGCCAATCAGCTTGTAGTTACGCTGCCATTTTTTCATATATATGTATTTGTAGTAAGGCATAAAGGGAGAGTGCAGGGCTACAGGGAGTGTTGTTCGTAGTGTCGTCGTGTGTGTGTGCGGAGGCCATATGGTCGGCCATGTGCACAGGGAGTGTCGGGCGGCCGTTGCGGAGGGAGAATGTGTGTTGAATGTGCGCAGGTAGTGTCGCGGTGCACGGCGGCCATGTGCACAGGGAGTGTCGGGCGGCCGTTGCGGAGGGAGAATGTGTGTTGAATGTGCGCAGGTAGTGTCGCGGTGCACGGCGGCCATGTGCACAGGGAGTGTCGGCCGGCCGTTGCAGAGGGAGAATGTGTGTTGAATGTGCGCAGGTAGTGTCGCGGTGCGCGGCGGCCATGTGCACAGGGAGTGTCGGCCGGCCGTTGCAGAGGAAGAACGAAGGTACGGGCGGCCATTGTTTTTATAGAAATGTAAAGGCACGCCATAGCATGAGTGTGCGCAGGGAGTGTCCCCCCCCTCCCTCCTGTCCCCCCTCCCTCCTGTCCACTGTCCCCCCCCTCCTGTCCACTGTCCCTCCTTCCCTCTGGGGGGTGGGAGAGGGGGAGCACACAAATAGGGGGGAGAGGAGGGAGCAGGAAATTTAACTCACAGGCAACGCCGGGTCTCTCAGCTAGTACATAATAATAGCATGTGAAAACAAATAAATAACAATATTTGTAGGCATTCAATGACAGTGAGGAGATTCTCACAGCAGCCATTTTGTGTGAGGGCAGATTAATTTCTACTAAACATATGTTTTTTTTATTCCCTTTTCAGTTAAGCAAATAAATAACAATATGTTTAGGCATTAAATGACAGTTAGTGAGGAGATACTCACAGCAGCCACTTAATATTGTAAAATGTACATTCCAACTTATCCCTTTAAGAGATGTAACATTCATCTAATATGGATCTCATGTGATATTAGGTGAAGAAGCATGGTCTCAGGTGTGTGTGTGTGTGTGTGTGTGTGTGTGTGTGTGTGTGTGTGTGTGTGTACACAGGGGTGAGAGTGTGAGATGAACTTACCAAGGACTCTGCAGGGGTTCTGTGGGGGTATGCTGTCAGTGCAAGTGTGTGACAGTGAAGTAGGTGTGTGTCAGTGATGTCACTGTAAGTTTTGGCCAATGACAGTCGTGTGGGCGGTGTGTGTCACAGTGGGGCGTACCTCTTGGGCAATGACAGTCGGGGTGGCCACGGACCAATCACATTCACCACAGCTAGTACCAGCGGAAGATACCTTGCACTTCTTATATAATAAAATAAAATAAACTGAATATTCCTAATTATTGATTAAAAGAAATACAAAGACACAGTCAAATCCCAAGAAAAAACAGTATCTAATATTACAAGAAACAACGCAGATCCCATTCCACATTAAGTCCATTGGGTTGTAGGGTATTTAATACAAAAATCCAATGTGCCTCTCGCTGATGCAAGATCTTAATCCGATCCCCTTCGCGAGGAGGTAATGCAATGTGCTCAATGGCCAAACATTGTAAAGTCTCTACAGAACCCAATGGACAAGAGTTAAAATGTAACGATACCGGATGCATCATGTCATGGTTTTTAATGAGTCTCAAGTGTTCTAAGATGCGAATCTTCAGGGCTCTGCTAGTTAACCCCACATATTGCTTATTGCATCCGCATTTTAATAAATACACCACAAAGTTTGTCTGACATGACATAAATGATTTTATCTGGAATCTGCGTGTTTCATCCCGGTTGGTAAAGTGTGTTGCTTTGTTCATATTTGGGCATATTTTGCAATGGCCACATTTGAATGAGCCCAGTAGCTTTGGAAAAAGAGAATCTATTTTTCATTTGCATCATCAGTTTTTTTTTTTTTTTAACAATCTTTTTTCCTTTATTGGAGACAGATAAAAGTTGGTACATTCAGGGGTTACAATCAGTACAGTATTTAACAATCGGATAGGATTAAGTTGACTTGGTTGTGTTCTATGGAGACAGTCTCAATAAAGCCTTTTCTCAGTTTTGTGTCAAAAAAGAGATGGGAAGGGGGAGACTCAGGTTGGGGGGGGATAGATGGGAACGACAAAAGATGGGTTGGGGGGGGGGCAAGTTTTGGGGAGGGTCGGAGGAGGGGGGGGGGGGAGGCGATAGGGAGTTCCTCTCCTATTATCAGTGCCGGGGGGTAAGTGAGGGGAGATGGGTTATTTTATGTAGTTGGGTCTAGTCTGGTGTCGAGATTCCTAGACTTATCCATGGTTCCCAGGTGTTGTGGAATTGTGGCATTTTTTGCCTGAGCATTGCTGTTAGCCTTTCCATGCTCATGACTAGGTTTATTCTGTTTACTACTGTCCTTCGTGAGGGTGCTTTCAGTTGTTTCCAGGCTGCTGCGACTGTACATCTCGCGGCCGTGAGTATGGCCGACATCAGTCTGGCTTCGGGGGCCGGGATGTCCTCCATTGGGCTGCCCAGCACGTATGTCAGAGGGTCCAGCGGGACCTCCAGACCCAGGGTCTCGTCCAGCAAGCTCTGGATTCTAGTCCAGAATTTCTGGATTTCGGGGCATGTCCACCATATGTGGGCCATGTCCCCTTTCTGTCCACATCCCCTCCAGCACAGGTCCGATGCGCCGGGGAAAGTCTGGCTCAATCTACTCGGGGTCAGGTACCATTGAAATAGTATTTTGTATATGTTTTATTTTGTTACTGTGCAGATTGAAGTTTTGGGGGCTGCCTCCCAGATGTCCTCCCACTCCTCGAGGTCTAGGGGTACGCCCAGGTCTATACACCATTTTTGCATATAGGCATGAGTGGGCGAGGGGAGGGAATTTTCGATTATTCTGTAAATTGACGTAATTAGTCCCTTCTGGTATTCTCTCACTTGGCAGAGGGACTCAAATTTGGTTATGGGGGGGAATTTTGAGGACGCGGACAGAGCTCTGAGAAAGTGTCGTAGCTGTAGGAATGCAAAAATGGGGAGGTGGGGGGCCGCTAATTTGTTTTTGAGCTCCTGGAAGGACAGAGCTTCATTATTCTCCAGCAGATCCGCTACCGTGCTAATATGAAGGTCCTGAAGTAGACCGATTTGGGCTTGGGTGCATCCCGGAGGGAATTCAGGGTTCCCAAGTATGGGGGTGAGTTGGGAGGGGGGAGAAGTTAGGCCATATTTCCCTCTGTTTTTGGACCAGATAGACCACGTGCATTTCATTGCTCCTAACTCAAATTTCTGGGGAGGTTTTCCTTTATATTCTGGGGACCATAGCAATATAGGGAGGGGGAGAGGGGATATATAGCTAGCCTCCATTTCTAACCAGCAGGTTGTACTCGGGGGGCTGTTCCAGACTACTGCTTGTCTGAGCTGGGTCGCGTGGTGATATCTGACCACATCTGGTACTCCTAGTCCACCCCTCGTTTTAGCTGCTAAGAGCACTGACCTCGGGACTCGGGGTTTCCGATACTTCCATATAAATTGCATTATTTGCTTTTGAATATCTTTTAGGTCGGCTAACGGTATTGGGATTGGAAGGGTTTGGAAATAGTATAACAGTCGGGGAAGGATATTCATTTTAGCGGAGACGATTCTGCCGAACCAGGAGATCTGGTATGTATTCCATGTCTCTAGGTCTCTCTTGATTTGACTAAATAGGGGGGGATAGTTTGTTTTATATAGCATGGAGTACTTTTTAGTGATTTTTATTCCTAGGTATTTTATATGGGACAAGTTCCATCTATACTTGTAGTTTGATTGGAGAAGTTTCCATGTGGCTTCGGGGAGGGATATATTCAGTGCCTCAGATTTGTCCCTGTTTATCTTGTAGTCTGAGGCCTGACTAAATTCATCTAATAATTTGTGGAGATTGGGCAGGGAGATATGTGGGTTAGCTAGGGTCAGAATGACGTCGTCCGCGAAAAGGGATATTTTGTAGTTTTTGTCAGCTATAGTTACACCTGTAATGTTCGGGTCTGCTCTAACTTGGGCCGCCAGTGGTTCTATTGATATTGCGAATAGCAAGGGGGATAGGGGGCAGCCCTGTCTGGTTCCGTTTCTAATGTGGATCGGACTGGATTGTCCTCCCGGTAATTTTAAGTATGCCGTGGGGTTCTGGTAGAGTGCTCTGACCCCCTCTAGAAACGGGCCTGAGAAGCCGAATTTGAGCAGGGTTTTGTCTAGGAAGGTCCATTTGATCCGATCAAAGGCCTTCTCGGCGTCTAGACTGAGGATCATGGCTTGGAGTTTGTTGAGATGCACGTGGTCAATGATATTAATAATCTTGCGGGTGTTGTCAGAGGCCTGTCTTCCTGACACAAATCCCACTTGGTCTATATGAATTAGTCTGGGGAGAATAGGATTTAACCGGTTTGCTAGGATCTTGCTAAAGAGTTTCAGGTCTGTGTTAAGCAGGGAGATTGGTCTGTAGCTACCGCATTGCAGCGGGTCCCTTCCTTCCTTGTGTATAATTGCTAGGTTGGCAGCTGTAATTGTGCCTGGGATCGGGGCTCCTTCTAGGAAAGAGTTGAACATATCGAGTAGAAAGGGGGAGAGCGGCATGCTAAATTTTTTATAATAGGCGTTTGAGAAACCGTCTGGACCAGGGGTTTTGGCTATCTTAAGGGTGCTTATGGCTTGTGCCAATTCCTCCTGGGTGATCTTACCATTTAGGGCTTTGAGTTCCTCTTCCGTGAGAGATGGTAGATTACATCTTGCTAAAAATTGCGAGATATAGTCTACGTCTACTGGGTCTTGGTTGGGGGGGGGGTGGAGATTGTAGAGATCTGTATAATATTTTGCAAATTCTTGGGCTATTTCTTTTTCGATATAAGTGGTGTGGCCTCCTTTAGTGTGGATTCTAGGAATTTGGCCCCTTGTTTTTATGCCCCGAAGTTTTGATGCTAATAGTTTATCAGCTTTGTTGCCTTTGTCATAAAACTTCTGGTTGGACCATTCAAGTTTTCTCTCCACCTCCTCTAATTGGGACTGTCTTAGTTCGGTCCTAGTTTTTTCAAGTATTCTGAGTAGTTTCTTGGAGGGTGACTTTTTATGCTGGTGTTCCAAGGTAGTTATTTTTTCAGTTAGCTCTTTTTGCAATTTTAGTTTCTGCTTTTTTTTATAAGATGCTAGGGAGATTAGATCCCCTCTGATTTGAGCTTTGTGGGCTTCCCACAGTGTTGACGCTAGGGGGACTGACCCTTTGTTTTGTTCAAAGAACATATTTAGTTTGTGTCGAATCGTATCTACTGTTTGGGGGTCGTTCAGTAAGGTATCATTAAGTTTCCAATTATAGGAGGTGTGTTTCACAAACGGGAGAGTTAGGGTCAAATCTATCGGGGCATGGTCAGACCACGTTATTGGTCCTATATTGGAGTGGGAGGACACCTGGAGGACATTTGTGGAACCTATGAAATAGTCGATCAGCGAGTATGATTGGTGCGGGGGCGAGAAGAACGTATAGTCCCTCTGGCCGACGTGCTGGGCCCTCCAAATATCTGTGAGGGAGAAACTTTTTAAGACCTCTCTAAGTTTCGTCGCTTTTTGTTGGGTCTGGGCTACATATTGGGTGGACGGTTGGGTGGTTCTATCCTGATCAGGGGATAGGGCCATGTTGAAATCGCCAACTATGAGCAGCGAAGCTAGAGCTGATTGATCAAGGGAGTCTAGCAGGACTTGGATAAATTGAACTTGATTTCCGTTTGGGGCGTATATATTTATTATAGAAATAGGGTTTCCAGAGAGGGAACCTTGTATGTGCAGGTATCGGCCATCTGGGTCTCGGTTAATCTTGGAGAGGGCAAATGAAACACTGTTCCTTATTAGAATGGCTACTCCTCTTTTTTTAACCTGGGAGGAGGCGTAGTAGGCCTGGGGAAAGGTCTGCTTGAATGTGTTTGGGGGATCATTAGAGTTGAAATGTGTCTCTTGTAAGCATATGATATCGCTCCGGAGTTTTTTAAGTTCCTGGAGTGCTAACTTACGTTTTTTAGTTGAGTTGAGTCCTTTAACATTTAGGGAAGTGATTTTAATTGATGACATTATTGTGGGGTCGTGCTTCCAGGATTGAGAGGCCTGGACCCCGTATTTATCCCATGACGGGGGTTGGTTTGTTTATTATTGGGGGGGGGTTGGTTGGGGCGCAGCTTGGTTCGTGAGTCATTGTGTCCTGAGGAGCTCGGGAGGGGTTGGGTGGGAGGGAGTTGGACGGGGGGAGGAAAGGGGGAAGGGGGGGGCACACAAGAGGAAAGTAAGAAGTGGGCTTTCTGAGGGCCCATTTGTTTTCCCCTGTGGCACCTTCGTGTCCAGGGGTTGAAGGGGGAGTCCCCGGGAGATCTTTCCGTGACGTCGATCGTGGTAGACTTCCTGGATTGGAGGTCCGGCACCCTCCTCTTAAAGGTTGGCAGGTGGGGGTGAGGAGGAGGGGGGGGAAGGGGGGTATTGAGGTTGGGTATGGCCTTGGGGAGAGATTTGTGTTCTCTAGTTTGAGGAGCTTTGTGGAGGTGAGGGGGGGGGGAAAGTGGGGTGGGTGTGAGGGGGAGGGGAGGGGAAGGAGGAGGGTGGGGCAGGTGAATGGGACGGTAGGGTGCAGAGGAGATCAGGGATATCTCCCATGACCTCCTCGCAGTTCCCTTCGTAGTGATATATCCTTTATAGGTTTGCATTACTAGGCACCTGTGTTTAAAGTACTTATCAGACGTCTGTTTCACTCTGTCTTAGCCATTGCCACGATGGAGTGAGATTTCGGGTACCAAGCGCGTGTGTAGGTTTTCTACTGTGCTTTATCTGGGCAGGGGGGGGGGTAGGGTGTATGTGTGGAGGGAAGGCGGGAGGGGGTGGGGTAAGGGGGGGGGAGGGGGAGAAGGGAGGGGGGAGAGGATGTGGAGTAGGCGGGCTGGGTGGGGAATGGTGGGGGGAAGGGGAGTGAGGGGTTGGAGAGGGGGGAGAAGAGAGCTTTGGGTTTAATGATCCGTCTTATTACATCGACACTTTTCATTGCAGTACAATATACAGATTACTGGATTACATTGTTAGGCAAAGGCATAAGAAAAAAGGAAAATCACAGCAGTGTGTACAGTATCTCCAGACACTCATTCCCTCGTTATTCCTCTTGGTAAGCTAGGGGAGATCATGGGTACCTTTAATGAGAGCGGTTCTCTCTTCGGTGTGTTAGTCGGGGGGGGGGCAGGAGGTTGAGGGGGGGGGGGTGGGAGGTTGGGGGGGAGGGGGGGTGTGTGAGGGGGGGAAGGGGGGGGTGGGGTAGGGGGGGGAGGGGGTGGGGAAGGGGGGGTAGGGGGGGGAGGGGAGGGGGGGGTAGGGGGGGGGAATGGAGGGAGGGGGGAAAGGCTGTGAAGTAGGCAGGCTGGGTGGGGGGTGATGGGGGGTAGGGGGGATGAGGAGGAGTGTGGGGGGGGAGGGGGAGAAGGGAGGGGGGAGAGGATGTGGAGTAGCGGGCTGGGTGGGGGGTGGTGGGGGGTAGGGGGGGAGGGGTTGGAGGGGGGGGAGGGGTTGGAGGGGGGGGAGGAGAGAGCTTGGGGTTTAATGACCTGTTCCATTTCATCTACACATTTCAATGCAGTGCACTATACAGACTACTGGGTTACATTTCTAGACTCAGGTAAGCGCAGAAAGGAAAATCACAACCATGTTTATCTCCAGACTCTCATTCCCTCGTTATTTCTCTTTTTTTGTCAGAGAGGAACTTCAATCTCACAATATTTGAGAAATACATTTTGACCGGGTGTGGGTGTGCATAAGCTGTATTTAAGAGCCCGTTGCTCTGAATGCTTATCCTGATAGGGGAACCGGGGGGAGTAGGAGGGGGGGGGGGGAAAGGCAAGGAAGGGGGGTAGGTGGGGGGGGGGAGCTGGCTTATCTCTCTAGGCACAGGTAAATTTTTCAACTTATGGGAAATCTTTTTGGCCGTTTGTGAGTGCTGTAAACCCTTGTTATGAGTGTTTATTACTCATTCTTTAACCAACTATGGGTCTTTGTCGCCCATTACTAGGCATTATATCGGTTGCGAATTCTGTTCTTTCAGGGGGCGGGGGGGGGGGGGCAAGGGGAGACATCTGGTCACACATTTGGGTTTGCATATCACGTTGTTAGGGCATCTCCTATATGCGGCAGTTCGCGACCCCATGAGGGGTTAATTGAGTTCTTGCCATTGATCGGGGCCTCAGCAGTTCTAGGGTCCCAGGTGTATCGGGGGGGGGGGGGACAGGGGGGGGAGGGCCACTTGGGTGAACATCCGCGGTACCTTTAGGGGTTGTCGGGGGGGGGGGGAGTGGGGGGGAGGAGGTGAGGGTGTTATTTTCATACGACCTGTCTCTTGGTGGTTTCAGCTTGGGAGGGAGGAGAGGGGGAGGATTCCCTTGCCCAAAAGGAGTTCAGGGGGCCGGCAGCCCTGTCCGCGCGGGCGCCTCGGTGCTGAGTCTCCTGGCTTTCGGGATGCTTCCTTGTGGGGCTACGGGAGGCTGCCGCAGACGCGCCTCAGGCGCCGCTCACGGGGGGAGGGGGGGGGGTTTCCCCGAACACCTCAGTGAAACCGGGCACCACGGGACACCCGGAGCTTAGCTCCACCGCCCCTCCTACCTCCCGCTCCGCTTCTCCCGACGGCTCCTCCGATTTTGTGTGTGGGGCAGGGGAAGACTTCCACCGGGGGTCGGGGCTCCCAGGAGGCCTCCCAGAGCGCCGGCAAGCCCACTCCAAATCGCAGCAAAAGCTGAGTCCTGTGTGCAGCTATTCTTTGGGGTGTAAGGTTTGGGGGGGGGATTTGTTTATTTAAATGCTTTTTAAAGGTTATTCGTTGGAGGGGCCCTGGAGCAAGTCTCTCAGGCAGCCATTCCTCGTGACGTCACAGGAAGTCTCCCCTGCATCATCAGTTTTAAGATGCTGGGTGACAAAAAATTGCCTAATGTAGCCGCTTTGCGAAAAACTACCCTTGGGCCTGCACAGACCATATTGCGTATTAAAGGGTCTAAAGATAATGTAGCCCAATGTTTATGTATTATCGCTTTAATGCAATTAGCTTGTTCACTGTAATGGGTGATAAAGTAAGGCGCTTCAGTGTTCCCGACAGGTGTACCCTGGCCAGCTCGACTTACACTCATATTAATAAGCATCTCTCTGTCTGTACCAAGAGCTGTGTGATAGGCTAGATCTAGGTCCTTTTTGTCGTACCCCCTTGACAAGAATCTCTCCCTCATCTCGCCCGCCCTAAGGACAAAGGCCTCCAGTGAGGAACAGTTCCGACGTAAACGCAGGAACTGTCCCTTTGGAATGCCTCTGACCAAAGGACGCGCATGGTTTCATCATGGGTCTAAGGTGAGTCGGTCATGCGCAGTAGCGCCGAAGTTCCTTCTTTCTCCTGACATTTACAGACGGCAGCACGCAGGAGCGGTGGAGGTGAGCAGGTCCCAGACCGGAGATGCAGCATAGGTAAGGATTTGACATCCGCCTGCACCGGTCAACTCAGTGGCCACGCTGAGCTCCCTCACACTTAGCTCCATTGACCTTGACACCATAGGTGCAACTGCTGGTACACGGAAGCGCAAGACAGTCTTTTGGCATTTGCCCTATCACAATCACTCTGTCAACTCCATTTCAAAAATTGACCTCCTACACTTGGAAGCTGAACGGCTCCCTACTGAACCACGCGGCAGTAGAAAAAGAAATTAAAGCAGCTCTTAGGGAGTTCTTCGCTCTCAATGCAGGCACAGTCGACTCACCGACGGTTCTGTGGGAAGCCCATAAGGCAGCAATCAGGGGAACTTTTATATCAATTGCATCCCACAGAAAGAAGGTCAAGGTAAAACTAATAACGGATCTGACAAATAAAATTACAAAGCTGGAACAGCACATAAAGCCAACCCCTCAAAAAACATCTACAAAACCTTGACCGCAGCCAGAAATGAATAAAAAAAGTCCCAAATGGAAGATGTGGAAAAAGCCCTCACATGGACTAACCAGAAATATTATGACAAGGGCAACAAGGCCGACAGACTTTTAGCTAGCAAACTTAGAGGTATACAGAAGCGTTCCCAGATCACTGCGATAAAGAGTGTATCAGGGGAAATAAGCTCTAATGAGCAGAAAATAGCGGAAGAATTTACCGCATTCTATACCAAATTATATAACCTTAGGGCCGAGGGAGGGAAGGCGGGGATACCCACCTCGGAACCCATTAGTAATTACCTATCGGATTGCCTCCTGCTCACATTGACAGAGGAGGAAAATCTGATACTCAATGCAAAGATCACCCAAGAAGAGTTGGCGGCCGCAATAAAAACATTAAAAATCTCGAAAGCCGTTCTGGATTCGGAATCGTTCAGAGCCTCCGCCCGAGAGGCGTACCGAGGCTGAGGGATTCTGGTAAAGTGCTTGAACGCCCTTTAAGAACGAGTCTCTGAAGCCGAACTTAATCAGTGTCTGGTTTAGAAATAGCCAATCAATCCTGTCAAATGCCTTCTCTGCGTCAAGGCTCAGTAACATTGCCTTTGAGCCTGAAAGGTGGGCATGATCTACTAAATTTATGATTTTGCGTGTATTGTCTGAGGCCTGACGACCCAGGACAAACCCGACCTGGTCCTTGTGTATTAATCTCGGGAGGATGGGATTAAGTCTGTTCGCCAAAATTGTACTGTATAGTTTAAGGTCGTTGTTCAACAATGAGATTGGTCTGTAACTGCCACATTGGGTGGGGTCCTTCCCGTCTTTAAGTATTATTGCCAAATTTGCGGACGACATTGTGGACGGGATAGGACTCCCTTCTAAAAATGAGTTGAACAAACTTAACAGATGTTTGGACAGAATGGGGAAGAATTTTTTGTAGTATGCATTTGTGAAGCCATCAGGGCCCGGCGCCTTGGAATTTTTTGAGGCTCTAACGGCCATTTCCAATTCGTCTAGCGTTATTTTCGCATTTAGGTAAGTATTCTCCTCTTCTGTTAATGAAGGGAGGTCGCACTCGGAAAGGTAACCGGCGGCTAAAGCCGTATCCGCCTCTTTAGAGTTTGCAGAGTGGGTTCTTAGGTTATACAATTTAGTGTAAAATTTGGTAAATTCCTCTGCTATCTTTTTTTCGTTGTATTGGAGTTCACCAGAATTATTCCTGATCGCCGTGATTTGCGATCTTTTCTGTATTCCTCTTAATTTGCTGGCAAGAAGTCTATCGGCCTTGTTCCCTTTATCATAAAACCGCTGACCCGTCCATCTAAGAGCTTTTTCTACACTTTCTAATTGGATGGTCCTTAAATCGTTTCGAGCAATTGTCAACTGTTTATAAATTCTCCGGGAGGGGTTATTTTTATGCTGTTGCTCTAAGTCGATTATTTTGTCTGTGAGCTCTTTAGTTAATTTGAGTTTAGTTTTCTTCCGGTGGGAGGCAATCGAGATAAGATTTCCTCGAATTGTCGCCTTATGGGCTTCCCACAGGCTTGCTGGAGAGGTTACGGAGCCTTTGTTTATTCTGAAGTATTCCTTAAGGGATTTTTTGAGTTCCGTCACTGTCCCGGAGTGGTTCAGTAAGGAATCATTGAGTTTCCAGCAGTATGAGATAGTTTTCCCAAAGGGGATGGATAGGGTCATGGTGATGGGAGCATGATCCGACCATGTAATTGGGCCGATATCTGTGTCAGTGGTGGCCTCTAGGACGTTCTTGGAAGCAAGAAAGTAGTCAATACGGGAGTAAGACTGGTGGGGCGTCGAGTAAAAGGTATAATCTCTTTGTCCCTGATGTTGTGTTCTCCAAATGTCTACCAGAGAAAAGTCCCCGATAATGTCCTTGAATTTTTTCCCCAGTCTTTGTGACTGAGTAGAGTGTTGTCGTCCTGGGTGGCTCGATTTGTCTTCCTTTGGGTTGAGAGCCATGTTTAAATCCCCTGCAATGAGTATTGAGGATAGATATTGTGGGTCAATTTCTTCCAGAACCTTTTTAAGAAATTCAGTCTGGTTTTCGTTTGGGGCGTATAGGTTAATAAGGGCGATTGACGTGCCGGATAGTGAGCCATAGACTACAATAAATCTCCCCTCTGGGTCTGCCTGGGTTTTTGTTAGATTAAATGGGGTGCCCTGTCGGAACAGAATGGCCACCCCTCTACGCTTGCTGCTGAAAGATGAGAAATAACTCATTGGAAATGCATGCTGGAATATTTTAGGCGGCTCTTGCGACGTGAAGTGCGTCTCCTGGAGGAAAACAACGTCCCCTCCTGTTTTCTTTATCTCCTGGAGGGCCAGGCGGCGCTTTCGATTATTGTGGAGACCCTTCACGTTTAGGGAGACAATTTTTAAAGCTTTTTGGTGGGACATAGTTATCTCTCTACTAAGTTTGCGTTTGTTGTCGCTGGAGTAGTGTTGGGGAGTGCAGTCAAAATGGGCTAGGGGGAGGTGGGTCGGGAGGGGGGCCGCTGGGACAGTGACAGCGGCTGAAAAAGGAAGGAAAAACGACCCTAATGGGGTCTGAAAGCGTTTGACCGGTCTTAAGTAAAGAACTGGTTAGTGGGTGTAAGACCCTTGGGGGCGGGTCCTAGAACGCACACCAGTGAAGACGGGCCGGGTGGAGACCAAGAAAATTCTGCGACTTCCACCGGCTTCCGCATCGCCGGGTTGGCTTATTCGGTGGGGTGGCAGGCCTGTTGGATGTTTTGCTCAATCTGGCCGTGTGTGGGCGGGATTGGGCATGGGAGGGGGGATTGGACCGGTAAGAGTTTCAGTGGGGTTGGTAGCCCTAGGGGACGGGAGGGGGGGGGGGCAAGGATGGGGGGGGAGAAGGTAGCAAGGGGAGAGCAAGGGAGGGGAGTGTAGGGAGGGGGGGTAGTTGGGATGGGGGGTGGGCGAGAGGGGGGGAGGAGGGAGGGTTGAGACCTCGTTTTGGGCCCTCTGTCGGTGGGACCTATTGGAAAGTGATGTTATATACCTGAAGTGATTAGAGACTGATGGAGGGGGGAGGGGGTGTATGGGAGGGGTCCCTGATCCGTTGGTGTGAGGGGGGGAGGGTTTAGGGGTGGATGTAGGGGGGGGGAGGGAGTGGGTCCCGGAGGAAAAATGGGTGGGAGGGGAGAGGGGGGAGGGGGGGAGCAGAGGGAATGGTGCGTGAGCGGGACATCTTTCCTTCTCAGGGAGACCGGGGAGGGGGTGGATGGAGGGGGGGGGGGTGGTGGGGGGGTCCCTGGGGGGGAAAGGAATAGGGGATGGGGGGGGTACAGGCTTAAACATTGAACCTTCAGCATTGTACAAGAATCACATATAACAATTTACACATTATACAGTTAACTTAGCACAAGTGTTGTGCGACCTCGTGTGGTAGTCCCAGGTATTGCGCCTGTCAGGACCATATTTATGACCATGCTTGATCAGGCAGATTCAAGGGTGAGTGGACCATCTCAGGGGGACGGGGTTTGGAGGGGGGCAGGGAAAGGGAGGGGTGGGGTATGTGGGGAGCAGGGGGGGATAGGGAGTAGGTCCTGAAACGGGGAAAAGTAGGGGGGGAAGAGAAGGGGGGGAAGGGGGAGGGAAAGGGGGCATTACGCTTTGTCTGCAATCAGTATCGGTATACAGCAATTTCCTATATATTCCGGCTTTGGTGAAGCAGTGAAAGGGGGTTGGGGGGGGGGGTAGGGGAGGGAAAGGGGGGTAAGGGGAAGGAAAGGTAGCTGGGGAAGGGATATGGGATGGGGGGGAGGGTAGTGGGGGGTACAAGTTTATACATTCGACCTTAGGCATTATACATAATTTACATTTAGCTGTGTTGATACCAGACCTTCGCTGTGGCCCAAGTGTTATGCAACCTCGTGTGATGTTCCTGTGAGCAGCGCGGATCGTGTTGTGCGACCTCGTGTGGTGATCCTGTGAGCAGCGCGGATCGGGTCCATCTTTGTGAGCGTATTCGGACAACCTGGAACGTAGGTAAGTGGTTCTGCCCTGAGGGGGCTAGGAGGGGTGTGGGTGGGGACAAGGGTGGGGAGGGGGTAGGGAGGGCAGGGGTGTGGGGGGTAAACTTGCGTGGTTGGGGGGTGGTGGGCAAAAAAAAGGGGGGGGCGGGGCCTAGGGTAATGGGGGGAGGAGCGGGGGGGCAAGGCAATGGAGGTGGGGGGATAAGGTGGGGGGGGGATAGGGTGGGGGATAGGGTGGGGAGGGGGGGGGTGGGACCACCTCATTCGCTGCGCCTTAAGCATTCTACAGAGAGAACATTCGTTGCTATAGGCACCTGGCAGTGACAATACTGCAGGGTTAGTGCACCCTTTTGTGTCTGCTCAGTAGAGTGTTAGTTTAATGTCCAGAAATACTTGTGAATGTCACAGGGTTGTGGCTGGGCTGCCTGCATCCTCTCTTGGGGGGCTGGCGGGTTGGGGGAGGGGGTTGAGAAGGGGGGTAGGGGGTGGGGGGGGAGGTGGAGGAGGGGGGTAAGAGGGAGGGGGGGGGTTGGGTGGAGAAGGGGGGTAGGGTGGAGGGGGTTAACAAGGACAAGGGGGGGGCGGGGGGGAGAGAGGGGGAAGGTGAAGTAGGTATTGGGTAGGGGGTGAGAGGGGGGGGGGGGTATAAAACCTCTAACTTCCCTCCCCAACCTCCAGAGGGAACTGGCAGAGTTTGGCAGAGTATCAGGATATAAGATAAACAGCGACAAATCAGAGGCTCTAAATCTTAGTCTCCCGGATCCCGAAGTCAACCTCCTCAAAACCACTTTCAGCTACAGATGGTGCCCTTCATACATTAAATATCTGGGAGTTAATGTATCAAGGCACTATCGGGATCTATACCGGGATAACTACCCGCGTTTATGGGATAAGATCAAAAAGGATCTAGATCAGTGGGAAGGTTACCAGATCTCGTGGTTCGGTCGAATGACTTCCACTAAGATGAATATACTCCCAAGAATGTTATACCTCTTTCAAACACTCCCGACCCACGTCCCAGGCACTGATCTTAAAAACATGCAAAACAGAATATTTCAATTTATTTGGCAGGGCAAAAGACCCCGAGTCGCCAGGTCGGTCCTGATGGCTGCAAGATCTAGGGGAGGTCTGGGGGTACCGGACTTACACAGATATTACCTAGCTGCACAGCTTAAGCAGGTGGTGATGTGGAATTCTGACCCGACCCGTTGTAGTTGGGTAGAGATAGAGACTCAATGTGCCAAAATGCCTTCTCTGCAAGCCTGCCTCTGGAGCCTGGACAGAGGAGAGGGACATACACACAACCTGAAACTTCAGGCCTCCCGCTTCACATGGGACGTCTGGTCTCGTTGTAAATACAAACATGGCCTTACTACCAAAAGCTCCCAATTGACCCCCATTTTCAACAATCCAAAGTTCCCCACGGGATGTGGATCTAAACTGTTCGAACAATACAGCACAAGGGGTATAGAGACGATTGCGGATCTTCTGAGCCTGGGGAGGCCTCTGAGTTTCCAAGAGGTAAGGACCAAATATAAAATTAAAGAATTGGACACATTCAAATATCTTCAAATCAGAAACTTTATTAGGACAACATGTCCTCTCCCAGAATACCCCACTCTCACATCATTTGAACTTCTTTGCGAGACAAAGACCCATCAGAAAGGTCTAATCTCAGATATATACGGGGCTCTAGAGCGCTCCTCGACCCCAAAAGAGCATGACTATATGCTCAAATGGGCAGCTGACCTGAATATTGGTATAGACAGAGAGACTTGGGAAGAAATCTGGGAGACAGCTTCGGAGACCTCCCTATGTACTACAATAAAGGAAAACATTTGCAAAATTATGTTTGGCTGGTATCTTACCCCAGCACGATTAAACCAAATCTACCCTCTGGCATCAGATCAATGTTGGAGAGGCTGTGGTCATAGAGGGGACATGGTCCACATCTGGTGGACCTGTCCAGAAATTGTTAAGTACTGGGCCAAGGTCCAAATTTTAATAAAAGAGGTCACCGACCTAGAAGTGCCTATTGAACCACTGACCTACCTGTTGGCTGCACCCTTGAAGGACATTGTCCGGCCAGTCAGGAAATTGATCTCCCTCATTATGACCGCGGCTCGATGCTGTATTGCGGCCTCCTGGAGGAAGACAACTACGCCGGCACTAGGAACAATTAGGAAAAGAGTCGACGAGGTGATGGTTATGGAGAGGCTCACAGCCATCGTCCGCCAAAAAATGCCGGCACACGAGGATATTTGGGATCCATGGATCTCCTACAATAGGACCAGACTACCAAATCTAACGTACCAGACACTGATCACCCCACCATAGGCGCTCGAACACAGCCCTAAAGGCCATACTCCTAAACAGTTAGATGGGTCTTCCCCTCCCCCCCCTTCCTACCCCTCCCCCCTCTCTACCCTCCCCCCCTGTTTTTCCCTCCTCAGTACCCCCCTCTGCCTTCTCTCTTCGAAGGCCCGCCTCCCTTTTTCTACTGGCAATGGCGGTTGCCTATCTGTTTTCCCCCCAAAAATTGTGGAATTGAAAATGTTAGGCTTTTTTGCACAATGCCACTGTATGTTTACCTGAATGCCTAATAAGACTGTTTGGAAAAAAAAAAAAAAAAAAAAAAAAAAATCTCGAAAGCCCCTGGCCCCGATGGCTTCTCCAATGTCTATTATAAAAGGTTCTCCCCGATTCTGTCTAAGCACCTGCTTTGCTTATTTAACTCATTCATGGAGGGCAACCCAATCCCCCCCATCAATGACGCAGGCCAACCTAGCCATAATCCACAAAGAGGGTAGGGACCCACTGCTCTGTGGGAGCTACCGACCAATCTCTCTACTAAACAACGATCTTAAGCTTTACAGCAAAATCCTGGCAAATAGACTGAATCCGATATTACCGAGATTAATACACAACGACCAGGTGGGGTTTGTCTCAGGCAGACAAGCCTCAGAGAACACCCGCAAAATTATCAATATCGTTGATCATGTCCACCTCACAGCTACCAAAGCGGTTTTGTTAAGCTTAGATGCAGAGAAGGCGTTCGACAGAATCGATTGGCTATTTCTTGACAAAACAATGCAGAAATTCGGCTTCAAAGAGGGATACCTAGAGGGGGTCCGAGCGCTATACCGCAGCCCAACTGCGGTGGTGAAACTCCCGGGCGGATCCGCTAACAAATTTAGTATAACAAATGGAACAAGACAGGGTTGCCCCCATCTCCCCTCCTGTTCGCCTTAACAATTGAACCTTTGGCGTCTAGAATACGAGACAACATAAACATACAGGGGGTACAGATTGGCGGAAAAAACTATAAAGTCTCGTTATTCGCGGATGATGTTATCCTAACGTTAACACAACCCCAGATCTCTCTCCCCAATCTCCACAAGGAATTAAGAGAATTTGGTAAAATATCAGGTTATAAAATGAATAGTGACAAATCAGAAGCCCTCAACCTAAATTTATCAGAGCCAGAGATGCAGACATTGAAACAAAACTTTAATTATAAGTGGAGCCCTTCATACATCAAATACCTGGGAGTACATGTATCAAAGAACTACGGCTCTCTCTACCAAAATAACTACCCAAACCTCTTTAAGAAAATTAAAAAAGACCTGGATAATTGGGAAAACTACCAGATCTCATGGATTGGGAGGATGATCTCAGTAAAAAATATACTCCCTAGATTATTATACTTCTTCCAGACACTCCCGATCCATATCCCTGGCTCTGAACTAAAAACTACCAAGAACAACATTTTTCAATTTATCTGGCAAGGGAAGAGACCCAGGGTATCTAGGCTGGTTCTTATGGTGCCCAGGACAAAAGGAGGATTGGGGGTCCCAGACATAGCTAAATATTATCAGGCAGCCCAATTAAGACAGGCGGTCATGTGGAACTCGGACCCAGACCAGCTCTGTTGGCTAGCAATGGAATCTCACTACTCCAGAACGCCTTCTCTGCCAGCTTATCTTTGGTGCGGTGACAGGGGAACTGATATGGCGCCTAAATTCGAACTGGGAGCGATGAGACACACATGGGATATATGGACGAAAACTAAAATAAAATACCAGCTCTCCTCCCTCAGTTCACAGCTAACCCCACTATTCAACAATCCAAAATTCCACCCAGGATGCGAGACTAAACAATTCGACATATTCAAATCATTGGGGCTCAGTGTGATCGCGGATCTGCTGAGCGACGGACAATTCCTGAGTCTCCAAGAATTACACACCAAATTGAAGGTACCTCACCTAGATACTTTCAAGTTTCTCCAAATTCGACACTTCCTGCAAAAAATGTCCCCAACGTTGAAATTTCCCCCTCCCACAAAATTCGAGAATCTGTGCCAATCCAACCGCACACGACTATATGCTCAAGTGGGCAGCGGAATTGAACATAGTTATAGACCGGGAGGACTGGGAAGAAATATGGGACGCGGCCTCAGGAACATCCATATGTACCACGGTGAAGGAGAATGTTTACAAAATAATGTATCACTGGTATCTTACCCCAGTGAGACTAAAGCAAATCTACCCTTTGGCATCGGATCTATGCTGGAGAGGCTGTGGACAGAGAGGGGACATGGCCCATATCTGGTGGCTATGTCCAGAGATCCAAAAATACTGGCTTATAATACAAGATTTAATAAAAGAGGTCACAGTCCTCACAATTCCTATTGATCCACTGACCTTCCTTCTGGGCAGACCTGTAGAGGAAATCGATCGCCCAGTATGGAAATTAATCTCCTTTATTCTTACAGCAGCGAGATGCTCGGTCGCATACTCGTGGAAGAAGACAGCGCCCCCCACTAAACAAATAGTGAAGAAAAGACTCAATGAAGTTATGAGAATGGAAAAACTCACGGCCTTCCTTAAGCGTTCAACTGAAGGTTTCTATAAAACTTGGATGTCACGGTAGCTTATGACAGGCTGTAATTTACACCAAAAATATATATAAATATATATATACCTGGGTTTGAACTGGAACCCTGCAGGATTAATATGCAAGGGCATTGAATGCCCCAAACAAAATTGGAGAGGGGGAGATAAGATGAATCTAATATCCAGACGCAAAAGCTTCTGGATATACACCCTTAAAACCTTGACCCCAGGAGGTCTGAATATAGAATTTGATCTGGCATCATTCCTGATGGATGGCTAGGTCAGTACTTTATTATAAGGGCACCCGCCAACCAGTCCTCTGATTTAAAACCTTTTTCCTCTGAGTTCTCTGTAATGCAATCAATAGAAGTTTCCCCTGGCAGTATAAGGTTTAATAAACCCCCGTAGAGCTGCTAACATTTTTTAATCATTGTAATTGTATTAATTGTGTGTTATTTGTTGCGAAGTAGTGTGTAAGATACATGCTTTGTTATTATCTCTGTTTAGTATAATTAAGATGTATGTATATTAGATCGATCTTGATGTATGTTTAAGGAATTTAGTAGGAGGTTCCAGTTTGGGTAATTATCCAATAGGAGCCCTGCGGACATTCCTTAACGTGTATAAATAGCACATACTGCTCCCATTACTCCATTACCCCTGAAGAAGTGACGTCAGCAGTCACGAAACGCGCGTAGGGTGGAGTTCTTTTAGACGTGATAAAGCGTGCACACGTGTGAGGAGGAGAAGGGGCGTATCAGCAGTGACGTCATGACGTCATCGGAGGGGGACAAGGCGCTCCGAGTCGCGGCCACGAAGCGGGGATCCACGCTAGGTCCCACCTCCATCTGCATCACCCCGGCATCCTCTCACGCAAGCGGACGGCACGTTGTATCCTGTGTGTAGGGACTAACGGCATGTGAGTGTACTGTTGTTTAGCCCTGTAGTATTTTTATTAAATTTTACGGTATCATACCATTGGTGCCTTATTTCTCCTTGCATTCCGGTGTATGGTGTTGCGAGCGTGTATCTGAAGAGAGGTCACATCGCCTGACAGCACATATATGTACAGCCAGCCGGGAAGGAAGTGAAAGATACCTTTTGAGGCCCTTTATTATCTATTTTTAAGTAAGTAGCTGGCAACGGTGGGGGAGACCACGATTGATCAGAAGATACTGCGCAATGGTTGTTCTGTTTTGTATGATTTCAGATCTGGTTTCGCCATACTAAAGGACTTTAATGTGATTGGATTTCGGATTTATTCATCATCCCCACTACCAAGATTTTGGGACTTCATTTTTTGTCAGGTTTATATACCCGATAGTGCGCCAAGGACTATTTTGTTTTGTTCATTGTTTGTTTATTTTCTGTGTATTTATGCTAATGTTGTACTTACCTTGTGGATAGGTTTGTTTTTTCCATTCCTTAGGCAGCCATTTCCCAGTCTGCTAAGTCAGCCTGTGGGATTTCTCATAATATATTGGTGTTTCTTAATAAGGAGATTCCAATACTCTTTAGAGCACTTAATCATCACTATTGAAGAGGCAGAGGCCCCAGCATGGGGTCGTAGGCTCCTTAAGGGCTGCGACGTCCTGATTGGCGAGAGCTGGTAGGGGGGGGTCGGCTAACCCCCCTCCCCCTTCCCATACGGAGTGGGAAGGCTGCTTGTCCCCTCCCATGCAGGGGAGGGGGGAGAGGGTATAAAGAGTGGGGCCCCAGGGGAGAGAGACAGAGATAACGGAATTTTCCCCTTACCTTGCAGGAACGCTGGCTGCTGCTGAGCTGCCATTGCAAGACCGCGAGGGAGGGCCGCAGTGACTGCAGCAGCCCCCCGCTGTATGAAGACCGCGAGGGAGGGCCGCAGTGACTGCAGCAGCTCCCCGCTGTATGAAGACCGCGAGGGAGGGCTGCAGTGACTGCAGCAGCTCCCCGCTGTATGAAGACCGCGAGGGAAGGCCGCAGTGACTGCAGCAGCCCCCCGCTGTATGAAGACCGCGAGGGAGGGCCGCAGTGACTGCAGCAGCCCCCCGCTGTATGAAGACCGCGAGGGAAGGCCGCAGTGACTACAGCAGCCCCCGCTGTATGAAGACCGCGAGGGAGGGCCGCAGTGACTGCAGCAGCCCCCCGCTGTATGAAGACCGCGAGGGAAGGCCGCAGTGACTGCAGCAGCTCCCCGCTGTATGAAGACCGCGAGGGAGGGCCGCAGTGACTGCAGCAGCCCCCCGCTGTATGAAGACCCCGAGTCCTGCCAGCCTCACCCATGAGCTTGAGGAGGCCGCTGATGCTGCGGCACCAGAGGAGCCGGTAAGTGTCCCTGCCCCGCGCAGATCCCAGCGCTGAGGTGCCGGTAGGGATCCCCATCCCCATCCCACAGCCCTCCCAGCTCCCCCGGCAAGTGCAGGCGCCTGCTTGCAGCACACCACGCTCCCGCGCCCACCCTGGGGCCCCCTCCAGCCTTATGCCCCCCTATCCGCCCCCCCACCCCCCAGTCTGTGCCCCGCCACCTCTCGGCTTTTTCCCCTGCAAGGTCCCTCCGCCTCACTACTGATTCCCCCGCCGGGCCACGGCGCCTCCCGGCCTCTATTCCCGCACCCCTCCTTCCCCTGCTCCCAGGCCTTGTCCCCCCTCCCGGTTCGCGCTTCGGCGAGGCCCCGCCGCCCGCGCCCTACTCCCTCTGCCCAAGCGCAGTCCCGGCAGGGAGGGGGGTCGCTCCTGTGCTTCCGCCGCCAGCCCCAGCGCCGCCAGCCCGCTCACCACTCTGCAGGTGACGGCCGTGCGCCGAGCAGGGTGCCCGATGCCCAGGTCCCCCCCCCCCCCCTACCATCTCTCCCGACCGCGGGGGCTCTCAGGCACCGCGTGCGCCGGCCGGGGAGCGCGCCTATCGGCTCCCACTGCAACAGGCCCCTTACCCCTCTGCTGGGGGTGGCCACGCGCCGGCTCCCCCCATACCACCTCCTCACACCCCCACCACGGGGACCATCTGGCTCCGTCCCGCGCCCCCATCCCACCCACTCACCCCTCCGACCTGCGTGCGGTGCTGCTGGCTCCTCGGCACCATGACTCACCTCCCTCCAATGTGCTGCAGCAGGGGAGGGAGGGGCGCGGTTCTCCCGCGCGGGCTGCAGGCTGACCTTTCCCCCTGCTCCCCCCTCCCTTCCCGGGCTTCTGTGAGCAGGGGGAGGGGGGGTTTCCCGCCCTCCCCATGTTTATTAAAGAAACAGGAGGTCACAGGCAGGTCTGCAGAGGCAGGCTGTTACCTTGGCCCTCCTCTGCAGCAGCGCCACCATGAGGCCCCTAGCGGTACTACAGGGCGACCTCAAGTTCACCCCTCAGGGCGACCTCAACCTTACCCCTCACAGTACAGGACAGACTGTGAGCGGGGTTACAGCCTTACCCCTCCCAGTACAGGACAGACTGTGAGCGGGGTTACACCCTTACCCCTCACAGTACAGGGCAGACTGTGAGCGGGGTTACAGCCTTACCCCTCACAGTACAGGACAGACTGTGAGCGGGGTTACTCCCTTACCCCTCACAGTACAGGACAGACTGTGAGCGGGGTTACACCCTTACCCCTCACAGTACAGGACAGACTGTGAGCGGGGTTACTCCCTTACCCCTCACAGTACAGGACAGACTGTGAGCGGGGTTACACCCTTACCCCTCACAGTACAGGACAGACTGTGAGCGGGGTTACACCCTTACCCCTCACAGTACAGACTGTGAGCGGGGTTACACCCTTACCCCTCACAGTACAGACTGTGAGCGGGGTTACACCCTTACCCCTCACAGTACAGGACAGACTGTGAGCGGGGTTACACCCTTACCCCTCACAGTACAGGGCAGACTGTGAGCGGGGTTACTACAGTGAAGCACCAACATATCATATAACCACACGCCATACCCAACCACCCCACCTACTTACCTCCAGCAGGCAGGGGCGCGGGCGGTCTGGTGTATAACCGTCCCAGCCACCGGGGGCCCCTGCTCCTCCCACCCATGGGCCACGCTGTGTCGGGCAGATTAACTGCAGCGCAGAGACGGGCGTTCTGCTCTGTCACCGGCGGGGGTGGGGGGAGAGGATTTAAGGCGACCCAGCCCCGGGATCCTTCATGGGGTCCTCTCAGTTTTCGCAGGAAGCGACGGCCAATGACTGGTCATTGCACGCATGGAATGCGGACCAGGACCCCTACCCACCTTCACCGACGCATGGCGAGGAGGGGGACAGGCGCCGAGACCAGTCGCCGCGCTTCAGGCCAGGTCAGCGCAGGGTACTAACCCAAGCAACGAGATTCCAGGTAAGGAAATAAATCCTAGTCTAGTACGGGTAATAGCGACTCAGATAGTGACAGCGACGTTTCACAAAACCTGTATGTATAAATTCCTAAAGAGACAGCGGTGATTCTCCGGTCACTTAAGGCCAGGTATCTATTAAGGCACTCAGGGGAACTTGCCTGCTTGCAGTATGGTTGTGACAACTCTAATACAGAGTGCTTTTCCTGGTAATGTACAGGTTAATAAAAGCTTCAGTCAGACTTAGAACTTTGCTACTAATATTGACAGATTTACTATAAATCATTCTTCCTGTTATTACACAGGTTATTAAGAATTTATATTAGCGTTAGGGACCCCTGATATGTGGTCTGCCTTGGCGTTGGCTCAGGGGCTTACAACAATTTTGGCCAAAGATGTCAAACTAAAAGACCATTTTATTTAATAGATATTTCTACATATATATTTAGGCACTGTACCGTGTATGAGTCTCACTGGATGTGCTAAAACTGAGTTTTGTCTGTGTTTTATGTTCTGTCTCTGGTTTTAAATATATATATTGCCATGCTCAGTAGCACTCCTCTTGACACTCATATGCTTATATATATATGTTGTGGTTATTTTGGGGGTTCAATAGGAGCTTGTTAGGTGTCCAGTATATTTTACACTTAAGGCTAGGCCAAGCGGTGCAACGCAGGGGGCAGCGCGGGCGGGAGAGCAAGGCCCCAAAAATTAAGGATGACGGCGTAAGTGCCAGCAATTGTATTGTATTGTATGTCGTTATTTATATAGCGCCATTAAGGTACATAGCGCTTCACATTAGTAATACACGTGGTAACCAAATAAATATCAGATCATATAAATAACAGATCATGGGAATAAGTGCTTTAGGCATTAAAGTAACATTAAGGTAGAGTCCCTACCCCGAAGAGCTTACACTTTAATGTAAAGGGAAGGACACTTACGCCGGCGCTAGGACCTCTCTCCAGTCGGTTTACACGCCTTGAGAAAGACCATTTCAATTAACGCGTGGGAGGAGGTTCTCTTTTCTGTTTGTTGGTGTATCCGTTTAGGTAATTTAATAAATTATTTGTTCATTCCTTCACTGGTGAGTTTTGATCTAGATAGGAGCGGCAGTACTGCTGATCAATTCTACGGACGCCGAGGAGGGAAGCCAGACACCCGCTCTGGGTGCGACGCCAAGCAGGGGGCGCGGGGGGACCAGTACCAATCCTTCACCACCCAGGCTGGTTCAGCCACTATTTACCCGCTTGCTCTGGAAGTAGCTAGACGGATTCTTCTATCTACACTCAAAGTGAGATAATAAAAGGGAAAGTTCACGGACGTACACGACCTTTTGCTGATGGGTTTCAGGCCAGGGAAAAAGCAAAGGCTACAGGTGAGGAGAGAGCTAGTAAGTATAAATCATGGACAACTGGCTAAGAGGTTACCTTGTGTTAGCCAGCTGCCTGCTGGAGAAGCACCCAGAAGAGGGTCTGAACGTCCTTAAATACATAGACCTTAGATGCGACACATATAAAACATTTGGGAAACATCGTGGGAAGAATATGTTTAGAATTTGGTTACCACACTCGCAAGTCGCAATCTTAAATTCGCCTCTATATATACCTCCAGGCTTGGCACACATGGCTAGTATTTAAGCAAAAGGACAGAGTCGAGGGTAAGCGTGGTAGCAGCGCGCGGATCATTAGCTTCCTACAGGCCCAGAAGGCAGCTGGGGGTTGGGGCCATGATGGCAGGACTGTGGTTTTCTGAAATGGCACATCTGCAAGGACATAACTAAGGATTTCATAGTTAGGAGAACCCTAAGAATAGGCTGGGATAGGGGTGAAGCCAAGTGAACTGACAGTAAGGAGGCGATAACGCCAGACAGGCTTCAGATATTGATGATAGAATAATAGGCTAAAGCGCTCTATGCAGGTATAATGAAATAAAGTGAGCCAAACCACTAAGCCAAGGTATATAAAATGATATGATATAGTGCTTAATATGCAATAGTATGGGTACTATACTCCTGAAGACAGGTGGTAGAGGGTACAAGCCACTCACCCTCAGTCTCATTGGCAGGTTCCCCTGAACATAAGCAATACTCACATCCTAGGAGCGGTAGGCAGGCTGTGCAGCTACAGATATGCACTATAACAGGAAAATGGAGAACAAAAGCGCACTAGCAAAAACGGAGCAGGAAGGACCCAGATTCAAAAATAAATAAATAAAAGGGCACTTTAATGTGACAAAAGACCCATACAACGCGTTTCGAATGTCACAGCGTTCTTATTCAAGGTATTGATGATGGCAGCAAAAGAGCCATGTTTCAGTACAGCGGAAAAGGGAACTGTTCAGAGTAGTATTTGCCGTGGCTTTCTTGGTGCCTCCAGGGTTGGCGAGCTAGTGGCGGCATCTTAAACAATCCAGGGTTCGGGCTTGTTTTTCGCGAGCATGATTCTCAATGCTACGTCAGTGGTATGCAAGATTCACAGGTCTGAAACCGACCAAGCGGGAAGGGGAGCGTGGGTCCACCTCACTATAGAGGATAACGGAAGTTTGCCCAGTGGCGTTGAGTAAGGGGCACGTAAGGCACAGGGCCAAGGTTGGGAGCAATTTCATCATCCATCGGGACGCAACACCACTCACAAGGTACCAATTTCAAAGCGTTTTTAGGCGGTGCCTTGCTGCTAAGGGGGATGGATCCCAGTGTATTTGTTACCCATTGCTTTAGAATTGGTGCCGCAACAGCGGTAGCTGAGAACGGCTGTATGCCGGACCAAATGTGGAAACCGGGGAGGTGGAAACCCAGTGCCTATAGGGGGTTACATCAGGGCCTAAGGGCAAAGCAACGTGCGGAGCCAAGAAGATTAACATGTTTTTCCCTCTCAGTAGACAGCTGCACAAAACACCCTGGAAGTGTGGATCATGGGACATTCCTTTCGTTCAGTGGGCGCACGTATGGGCGAAGGATCAGCGGTGCGGCCAGCAGCTGTGGTGTACGGGGGAGGGGGTGAATCAGCGTTGGCTTGGGAAGAGAGGAAGGTGCTTGGTTGATCTGTAACCGGCTCTGGACAAGGAGTGAGCAGAATTTCAGGTGAAACCGGATGTTAGTTTGCTACACCTCGTGGGGAATGATCCAGCCAACACCAAAACACTATAGTTGATTTATCGGTTACGGCAGGAACGCGCCCGCTTGAAGGCGCTGTGGAGTGAGGTTTTAATCATTTGGTCTGTAATTAGTCCAAAGCAAATTTTAAAAGGGCCACGGAAAGAGAAAGCTAGGAGGAAGGTAAATAAGGCCACGGGCAAAATTCATCCTCTAGCGGCGGTAAAACTCTTAAAGTGCAGAGGGACTGACACCAAGGAGTGCAGCTGGCGCAGAAGGGACTGTGTGCATCTATCACCAAAGGGGTTGGAGGTGTTCTTAAGTAACATCAAGGGTTTTTTGCGGGAAGAATTAAGATCAGAGGTCGCAGCTTTGGGTGGGCGTGTCGGCCCCAGGGTAGCCAGTGCCCGGCAGAGGGGCCTCCGGGTGGCGGAGCTGCCGCGCCAGCCAAGCTCAGGAGACGGAGAACGGGCGAGGACTTTAGGGTCCGCCTGTCAGCTGGGGCCCCTAGAACAGCGCGGCAGGCTGGAGGCGCCGGCTGTAGGGCCGGGCCGGCCTATGCCCAATCAACGCTGGTAAAAGGCTGGGCGCCAGCTTTATGGCTGGGCCTAAGCTGACCCTAGGGGCGGGAGGGGGAGGGAAGCAGCCCAACATCGGCTGAATGAGGATCTCCCCCTCCCATCTTACAGTGCTTTTGGGCGGGGGGAGGGAGCGGGCCAATTGCTGGCTGTCGGCAGGGATCTCCCTCCCCCATGCACATGATACGGGCGGGGGGAGGGAGCGGGCCAATTGCTGGCTGTCGGCAGGGATCTCCCCCCCCCCATGCACATGATACGGGCTGGGGGAGGGAGCGGGCCGATTGCTGGCTGTCGGCAGGGATCTCCCCCTCCCATCTTACAGTGCTTTTGGGCGGGGGGAGGGAGCGGGCCAATTGCTGGCTGTCGGCAGGGATCTCCCTCCCATGCACATGATACGGGCGGGGGGAGGGAGCGGGCCAATTGCTGGCTGTCGGCAGGGATCTCCCCCCCCCCCCCATGCACATGATACGGGCGGGGGGAGGGAGCGGGCCAATTGCTGGCTGTCGGCAGGGATCTCCCCCCCCCATGCACATGATACGGGCTGGGGGAGGGAGCGGGCCATTGCTGGCTGTCGGCAGGGATCTCCCCCTCCCCCCCATTTTGCATGGAGCATACTTGGCTGGCGGGCAGGCTGGTAGGATTTTAACAGCGGATGTTAAAATAAAGCTGTGACCTTTTCTTCCAACATTGTGTGGTCTCCATTATTTGGTTTAGCGTCACAAAGGAGGGGCGGCGCATAAAGCCTTTATAACAAGCAGCGGTACTGTGTATGTGTAAATAACAAGCAGCGGTACTGTGTGCGTGTAAATAACAAGCAGCGGTACTGTGTGCGTGTAAATAACAAGCAGCGGTACTGTGTGCGTGTAAATAACAAGCAGCGGTACTGTGGGTGTGTAAATAACAAGCAGCGGGACTGTGTGGGTGTAAATAACAAGCAGCGGTACTGTGTGGGTGTGTAAATAACAAGCAGCGGTACTGTGTGTGTTTAAATAACAAGCAGTGGTACTGTGTGAGTGTGTAAATAACAAGCAGCGGTACTGTGTGGGTGTGTAAATAACAAGCAGCGGTACTGTGTGGGTGTGTAAATAACAAGCAGCGGTACTGTGTGGGTGTGTAAATAACAAGCAGCGGTACTGTGGGTGTGTTAATAACAAGCAGCGGTACTGTGGGTGTGTTAATAACAAGCAGCGGTACTGTGGGTGTGTAAATAACAAGCAGCGGTGCTGTGGGTGTGTAAATAACAAGCAGCGGTACTGTGGGTGTGTAAATAACAAGCAGCGGTACTGTGGGGGTGTAAATAACAAGCAGAGGTACTGTGGGTGTGTAAATAACAAGCAGCGGTTTTGTGTGCGTGTAAACAACAAGCAGCGGTACTGTGGGTGTGTAAATAACACGCAGCGGTACTGTGGGTGTGTAAATAACACGCAGCGGTACTGTGGGTGTGTAAATAACAAGCAGCGGTACTGTGGGTGTGTAAATAACAAGCAGCGGTACTGTGGGTGTGTAAATAACAAGCAGCGGTACTGTGGGTGTGTTAATAACAAGCAGTGGTACTGTGTGAGTGTAAATAACAAGCAGCGGTACTGTGTGCGTGTAAATAACAAGCAGCGGTACTGTGTGTGTGTAAATAACAAGCAGCGGTACTGTGGGTGTGTAAATAACAAGCAGCGGGACTGTGTGGGTGTAAATAACAAGCAGCGGTACTGTGTGGGTGTGTAAATAACAAGCAGCGGTACTGTGTGTGTTTAAATAACAAGCAGTGGTACTGTGTGAGTGTGTAAATAACAAGCAGCGGTACTGTGTGGGTGTGTAAATAACAAGCAGCGGTACTGTGTGGGTGTGTAAATAACAAGCAGCGGTACTGTGTGGGTGTGTAAATAACAAGCAGCGGTACTGTGTGGGTGTGTAAATAACAAGCAGCGGTACTGTGGGTGTGTTAATAACAAGCAGCGGTACTGTGGGTGTGTAAATAACAAGCAGCGGTACTGTGGGTGTGTTAATAACAAGCAGCGGTACTGTGGGTGTGTAAATAACAAGCAGCGGTGCTGTGGGTGTGTAAATAACAAGCAGCGGTACTGTGGGTGTGTAAATAACAAGCAGCGGTACTGTGGGGGTGTAAATAACAAGCAGAGGTACTGTGGGTGTGTAAATAACAAGCAGCGGTTTTGTGTGCGTGTAAACAACAAGCAGCGGTACTGTGGGTGTGTAAATAACACGCAGCGGTACTGTGGGTGTGTAAATAACACGCAGCGGTACTGTGTGTGTTTAAATAACAAGCAGTGGTACTGTGTGAGTATGTAAATAACAAGCAGCGGTACTGTGTGGGTGTGTAAATAACAAGCAGCGGTACTGTGTGGGTGTGTAAATAACAAGCAGCGGTACTGTGGGTGTGTAAATAACAAGCAGCGGTACTGTGGGTGTGTTAATAACAAGCAGCGGTACTGTGGGTGTGTTAATAACAAGCAGCGGTACTGTGGGTGTGTAAATAACAAGCAGCGGTACTGTGGGTGTGTAAATAACAAGCAGCGGTACTGTGGGTGTGTTAATAACAAGCAGTGGTACTGTGTGAGTGTAAATAACAAGCAGCGGTACTGTGTGCGTGTAAATAACAAGCAGCGGTACTGTGTGTGTGTAAATAACAAGCAGCGGTACTGTGGGTGTGTAAATAACAAGCAGCGGGACTGTGTGGGTGTAAATAACAAGCAGCGGTACTGTGTGGGTGTGTAAATAACAAGCAGCGGTACTGTGTGTGTTTAAATAACAAGCAGTGGTACTGTGTGAGTGTGTAAATAACAAGCAGCGGTACTGTGTGGGTGTGTAAATAACAAGCAGCGGTACTGTGTGGGTGTGTAAATAACAAGCAGCGGTACTGTGTGGGTGTATAAATAACAATCAGCGGTACTGTGTGGGTGTGTAAATAACAAGCAGCGGTACTGTGGGTGTGTAAATAACAAGCAGCGGTACTGTGGGTGTGTTAATAACAAGCAGCGGTACTGTGGGTGTGTAAATAACAAGCAGCGGTGCTGTGGGTGTGTAAATAACAAGCAGCGGTACTGTGGGTGTGTAAATAACAAGCAGCGGTACTGTGGGGGTGTAAATAACAAGCAGAGGTACTGTGGGTGTGTAAATAACAAGCAGCGGTTTTGTGTGCGTGTAAACAACAAGCAGCGGTACTGTGGGTGTGTAAATAACACGCAGCGGTACTGTGGGTGTGTAAATAACACGCAGCGGTACTGTGGGTGTGTAAATAACAAGCAGCGGTACTGTGGGTGTGTTAATAACAAGCAGCGGTACTGTGGGTGTGTAAATAACACGCAGCGGTACTGTGGGTGTGTAAATAACAAGCAGCGGTACTGTGGGTGTGTAAATAACAAGCAGCGGTACTGTGGGTATGTAAATAACAAGCAGCGGTACTGTGGGTGTGTAAATAACAAGCAGCGGTACTGTGGGTGTGTAAATAACAAGCAGCGGTACTGTGTATGTGTAAATAACAAGCAGCGGTACTGTGGGTGTGTAAATAACAAGCAGCGGTACTGTGTGTGTGTAAATAACAAGTAAAAGGGATAAAGGGGAATGTTACAGGCAGTAGAGGCGTTTCCCCTAATATCTCCGGAGATAATATACACATTAAATCATGGGACAGTAACCCCATTATTTCCTATGAACAGGACAGGTTTTATCCCTATGAAACGTAAATGTTTGGCAGATATCCCCACTACATGTTATATGCTGCAGCATAACAAGAAAGGCAGGAATCACTGCACACAGCAGAATAACAGGAATAGATAAACGCTCATTGGGAGGTGACACGATTAATAAGACTATCAGATATTATATTATTATCCCACGCGCCTTTAAAGCTGCCGTCCCACCTAGGGCCAAAATAACTCCGCGGCAGAGTTATATCCGGGGGACTGACGCATCTCTTTACAGTATCACACGCGGAGAAATATTGTGATAACATTTATTAGATGAGATGAGAGACGCGGTGAGAGAAACACTTGTCTGACAAACATTCTCAGGGAGAAGCAGGAATATGTTATTCTGCATCATACAATCCTTATATTATAAAGCATTTCCATTTACTGACACAGCACAAACATATATATGTAATGGGTATACGCTCCTATATTACTTCTATACGCTCGCTCCCAGAACAGGAACTAAACACAGATTAACGCAATCAGATATCCCCAGGACAGGTATGTGAGAGATATATATATATATATATAATCAAAGGCTCCTTACCAGGCAGACCAGAGAATCCAGGGAATCCAAAGCAGGCACAGCAAGGAAGAGACAGCACACTTGTTAGCAAAAAGAATTGTATTAGTGAAGCAGGCACAAAACACCAACGTTTCGGTCCTAAAAACAGGACCTTTATCAAGGGAGTGCTTGATAAAGGTCCTGTTGATAAAGGTCCTGTTTTTAGGACCGAAACGTTGGTGTTTTGTGCCTGCTTCACTAATACAATTCTTTTTGCTAACAAGTGTGCTGTCTCTTCCTTGCTGTGCCTGCTTTGGATTCCCTGGATTCTCTGGTCTGCCTGGTAAGGAGCCTTTGATTGTATTCATCCATATGGGACTAAGCACCTGTCCTCATCTGTATTTGTGTGCCATCTGCTCTGTTACCTATATATATATATATATATATATATATACACACACATACATTGCAAAGTGCTGTAGTGGGAGGGACAGATGTGAGGCGCTGTGTGTCCTGTCTGTGTCCCCCTGCAGTGGGAGGGACAGATGTGAGGAGCTGTGTGTCCTGTCTGTGTCACCCTGCAGTGGGAGGGACAGATGTGAGGGGCTGTGGGTCCTGTCTGTGTCACACTGCAGTGGGAGGGACAGATGTGAGGGGCTGTGTGTCCTGTCTGTGTCCCCCTGCAGTGTGAGGGACAGATGTGAGGGCTGTGGGTCCTGTCTGTGTCCCCCTGCAGTGGGAGGGACAGATGTGAGGGGCTGTGTGTCCTGTGTCCCCCTGCAGTGGGAGGGACAGATGTGAGGGGCTGTGTGTCCTGTCTGTGTCCCCCTGCAGTGGGAGGGACAGAAGTGAGGGGCTGTGTGTCCTGTGTCCCCCTGCAGTGGGAGGGACAGATGTGAGGGGCTGTGTGTCCTGTCTGTGTCCCCCTGCAGTGGGAGGGACAGATGTGAGGGGCTGTGGGTCCTGTCTGTGTCACCCTGCAGTGGGAGGGACAGATGTGAGGGGCTGTGTGTCCTGTCTGTGTCCCCCTGCAGTGGGAGGGACAGATGTGAGGGGCTGTGGGTCCTGTCTGTGTCCCCCTGCAGTGGGAGGGACAGATGTGAGGGGCTGTGGGTCCTGTCTGTGTCACCCTGCAGTGGGAGGGACAGATGTGAGGGGCTGTGGGTCCTGTCTGTGTCACCCTGCAGTGGGAGGGACAGATGTGAGGGGCTGTGTGTCCTGTCTGTGTCACCCTGCAGTGGGAGGGACAGATGTGAGGGGCTGTGGGTCCTGTCTGTGTCACACTGCAGTGGGAGGGACAGATGTGAGGGGCTGTGTGTCCTGTCTGTGTCCCCCTGCAGTGGGAGGGACAGATGTGAGGGGCTGTGGGTCCTGTCTGTGTCACCCTGCAGTGGGAGGGACAGATGTGAGGGGCTGTGTGTCCTGTCTGTGTCCCCCTGCAGTGGGAGGGACAGAAGTGAGGGGCTGTGTGTCTTGTCTGTGTCCCCCTGCAGTGGGAGGGACAGATGTGAGGGGCTGTGGGTCCTGTCTGTGTCACCCTGCAGTGGGAGGGACAGATGTGAGGGGCTGTGTGTCCTGTCTGTGTCCCCCTGCAGTGGGAGGGACAGATGTGAGGGGCTGTGTGTCCTGTGTCCCCCTGCAGTGGGAGGGACAGATGTGAGGGGCTGTGGGTCCTGTCTGTGTCACACTGCAGTGGGAGGGACAGATGTGAGGGGCTGTGTGTCCTGTCTGTGTCCCCCTGCAGTGGGAGGGACAGATGTGAGGGGCTGTGTGTCCTGTCTGTGTCCCCCTGCAGTGGGAGGGACAGATGTGAGGGGCTGTGTGTCCTGTCTGTGTCCCCCTGCAGTGGGAGGGACAGAAGTGAGGGGCTGTGGGTCCTGTCTGTGTCCCCCTGCAGTGGGAGGGACAGATGTGAGGGGCTGTGGGTCCTGGGTGTGTCCCCCTGCAGTGGGAGGGACAGATGTGAGGGGCTGTGGGTCCTGTCTGTGTCACCCTGCAGTGGGAGGGACAGATGTGAGGGGCTGTGTGTCCTGTCTGTGTCACACTGCAGTGGGAGGGACAGATGTGAGGGGCTGTGGGTCCTGTCTGTGTCCCCCTGCAGTGGGAGGGACAGATGTGAGGGGCTGTGGGTCCTGGGTGTGTCCCCCTGCAGTGGGAGGGACAGATGTGAGGGGCTGTGGGTCCTGTCTGTGTCACCCTGCAGTGGGAGGGACAGATGTGAGGGGCTGTGTGTCCTGTCTGTGTCCCCCTGCAGTGGGAGGGACAGATGTGAGGGGCTGTGTGTCCTGTGTCCCCCTGCAGTGGGAGGGACAGATGTGAGGGGCTGTGGGTCCTGTCTGTGTCACACTGCAGTGGGAGGGACAGATGTGAGGGGCTGTGGGTCCTGTCTGTGTCACACTGCAGTGGGAGGGACAGATGTGAGGGGCTGTGTGTCCTGTCTGTGTCCCCCTGCAGTGGGAGGGACAGATGTGAGGGGCTGTGTGTCCTGTCTGTGTCCCCCTGCAGTGGGAGGGACAGATGTGAGGGGCTGTGTGTCCTGTCTGTGTCCCCCTGCAGTGGGAGGGACAGATGTGAGGGGCTGTGGGTCCTGGGTGTGTCCCCCTGCAGTGGGAGGGACAGATGTGAGGGGCTGTGGGTCCTGTCTGTGTCTCCCTGCAGTGGGAGGGACAGATGTGAGGGGCTGTGGGTCCTGTCTGTGTCCCCTGCAGTGGGAGGGACAGATGTGAGGGGCTGTGGGTCCTGTCTGTGTGTGCAATCACCCCACACGTCTGCCTGTGATGTCTCTCCCACTTACTCACCCTCTGTCTCTTTCTCTCTCCACAACTGCACTGATTGAGATTGGCCGTCTCTTGTCATGTGGTCTCTCTCGCCTGCAGGGGCTTCTGGGAGTTGTAGTCCTGCTTCTCTTCCTTTACAATTTTAGTTACAGACGTTAACTACAAGTCCCAGAATCCCGTGTAAAACTGTGACATCATAATGATTCAACCAATCAATGCGCAGATCTGTGGTAACCACAACCCTCCCCCACAAGGCTGCAGCAAGGCCCCGCCCCGTAGTCTGGCAATGAGAGCCAATAAGAGCCAAGGCCCACCCCACAGTCAGCCAATGGGATAGCTTGAGTGCCAATGAGAGCCAACGAGAGCGCACACAAACCCACAAACACAATATATACTATATCTATGGGTTCCCTGCTGGGCCGGGATCAGTACTCCTAGCTCCTGATTCTGACCCAGCCATTACCCCATACATAGAACGCAGCATGAAGAGGCTCAGTGAAGGTGGCAGTGACGGTGTGTAAGTGTCTGACCGGGTCACACAGCTGATAAAAGGACAGCCGCCCAGCCTCATAGTCCAGGTATATTCCTAATCTCTGCACGGGAGACTCGGGATATATCCGTGTATGTATTGTGTCATGTGTCACTGCATGATAATTATCCCACATGTACAAACACCAGGACTTCTTATTATTTCCTATGCAGGACTGATCTCCTTTCCTTTCTATACTGGGATAGGAAATCCCTACCCTCCTGCCCCCTGAGTCACTGATCTCCACTTCCCAGTAATGTTGTCCTGAGGAAAAACTCCTGGTGCTTAAAACCTGACTATAAGACACAAATCTCTCTGGTGTATCCGGGCGTAACTGGTCTGTTTCTGACCAGGATGCAGTTTTCAGGTCACCTGATACAGATACATGATTAGCAGCTGTATTTACATCCAGTAATATGCCTGAATCCCCCTGCACACAGAACCCGCTCTTTGCTTTTAGATCAGTCACAATATCAGCTAATCTCTGTAAGGTCAGTGGGATCAGAACCTCATACAAATCCCCTACAGCAGGGACCTTATTACCCTCTCTCTCTCTGTCCTCATTACCTCCCTCCTCAGCCTCACAGAAGTCAGCATTGTCTGATTCCCGTCCCTGTAAGACAGTTAATGGATCAGTGATGTTGCAGAGCTCCTCAATGTGAAGCATCTTCCTGGACAGCTCGTCCTTCTTTATTTCCAGCTGCTGGATTAGATCAGAGACTCGGAGAGAAACCTGCTCTTCCCACCTGGTGATCTCACTCAGGACTCGCTTCTCTAGGACTTCCAGCTGTTCCCTTATGTCCCTAATCAGGGCAGTGACTCGGGCTGTCTCCCCAGCTGCTTTTTCCTGTGCTTTTCTCCTGCGTTCCTGCAGACTCTGGGCTCTTTGCTCAGTCTCCTCTCTCACTGAGGTCAGTTTCTCCAGAACATGTCTCAGTTTCTCCTTCTTCTTCTCAGAGGCCTCATTCAGCGACTCCACCTGGTGTCCCCTGTGCTCCCCAAACACGCAGCAGGACACGCAGATACAGGCAGCATCCTCAGTGCAGTAACACTCCAAGAGCTTCTTGTGGACGGGGCATTTCCTGGTCTTTAAGGAGGTGGTTGGCTCAGATAAGACGTGTTCCTCTGACTTGCTGTGTCTCTCTAGGTGAATATCACACAGGGAGGCGTCACAATGCAGACATGTTTTAGCAGCGGGTACAGAGGAGTCACAGTAAGTGCAGAAGATCACAGCCTCCTCCTGCTCCGGCTGAGTAGAAAGGAAACGCTCCGCTATGTTACACAGCTTCAGGTTCCTCTGCAGTGCAGGACGCTCCTGAAACTCTGCTCTGCATTCAGGACAGGTATAAAGCCCAGATCCCCCCTGGGAATCCCACACACCCCCAATACAGCCCTGGCAGAAGTTATGCCCACATCTCAGCGTTACAGGCTGGGTATAAGTGCTCAGGCAGATGGGGCAGGTTAGCTCCTCTCTCAGACCAGCAGACGCCATGCTTGGAAGCAGCAACAGGAAACGAAACTTACATTCTCCTCTCTCTCATATAACCAGTGGGGCGTTCCCCTTCTCAGCACACAGGGGCGGGAGTTTGTTACCCAGTCTATTAACCCTGTAAGTTCCTGGCTGCAGTATACACTATGAGGAATAAGAGTAGTTATAAGAATATGCAGCATGTTACCTATCTGTGCTCACATGAGGCGTTTGGTGACATGTGACAGGTGTTGCACTTCAGGGGTTAGGTAACCTTTTAAGTCAGCTGTGTGTTATACACCTCAGCATGTTCCTGCAGTACATGGGGACCCAGTAACACATAAGACGAGCATTGAGAGGAACGTACGTAATAAATTCTATACCAGACTATATACCCGTGAGCGAATAATACCCCCGTCTGTCTCTACATGAGTCATCAGAGCAGAGAATTTAGGTATTGTTACCAAAGCAGGAACAGGACCTAAGAGCCCCTTACAGCGCCCCCTCCTGTGGTCAAAGTATGTGTCAGGTGTAACAGGACTGGTTCAGGGACAGAACCTATTGTAGACCAAACAAGTAAGCATATTAATGGCCCCTCATTTATTGATTAGGAATATTGGATTATTAAAACACTTTATTATAAGTAATAAGTAGAATAAGTGGGGCTGAATAGGCACATATATATACACAGTAACACACTAAGCACACTGCGGATACACAGCAGGGGGCTCTCAGATATGGCGCCCGGTATAACGTACTGAATCTCGGGTGTACAGGTCCCTGGGGAATAGCTTTACCAATTATGGCTACACTGGGATAACAGTATATATATATATATATCTATATATATATATATAATCCCAGCAGCGCCTGTGTTACACCCTGACAGCACAGGTACTGTGTCTATGGGGCTCTGATATCATTACTGATGCTTTAGTCTGTCTATGTGCACAATATATCTAGAGCCAATACTAGGCTAACGCCAGCCATAATAATACAGGTATCTGCGCTGGGGGCACAATAGTACCTCACTATATCACTGGGGGCCACTATGTGACCTAAGGACCGCAGAAGGAAGGGAGGATTTGGCCATCAGCTTTTTATAGGTACCCAGAGGCCACTTACCCCTTCCCTCCCTACCTCCTCCGTGGGGATCACGTTAATACTTTAACCTATTAGTCTGTGTATTTGATAAAATAAAACCTTTCTGTTTTGGGTAAGTTTTACACCCTAACTTGTTCTGGTGGTTGGACCATAGGAGGTTCTCAGACACTAGTTCTGTGATTATAGCAATGAGAGCGATCAGCGGGGTTCTTTGGGTTCTACCTGTGTACTGTTTTTTTTAAATATTTATTTGGGGGTGTGGGGGTATTTTTAAAATATTTATTCATCTTTTTATCGGGATCATTCATTGTGCAAAACAAGGAAGAGAAATAAAGTGTCATTTATTCAGCATAAATTCGCTTACACACAATGATACACAAAATACAGACACAAAGACACACTTACTTTAGGGCTGGGGGTGAAAACTAGACTCTCCTAGGTGCAGGGATCTCTATGGGAGAGTTTTACCCTGACCGGGACTTAGCCCGGAATCTCCTGGAACCCAAATCGGCAGAAAGTCCCACACGCCCCCGCTACGTTCCCTCCTGAGAACTTGGTCCCTCCTGACCGCGAGTTACTCCCAATCTCCTGGAACTCAAATCGGCGCAAAATCCCAGCACGGCCGCTACGTGCGATTCTGGGAACTTGGGCGCAGAAGTCGGGACTTAGTCTCCGGCGGGCAGGATTTTCAGGCTGAAATTGAAGCCGGTTGCTTTGCTGTTACAAACAAAGCATCTTTGAAAAGCCGCCCGCGCTCTTTCAGCGCAGACTCAAGGGGAACACACAATCTGATTGGCTCACGGCTTCTTATAGTATTCTCTGCTTCATTCATAAAATAGAAGCAGAGCGGACAGCCAATCAGCGCGTGGGAACTTTCCCGAGCAGCCAATCGGAGCTGAGCCGGCTAGAAAAGCCAGGTCAGCGGGAAATGTGAAACAGCTAAGGGACATACGCAAGCTGCCACATACCCCCCAGCCATCCCAATGCCCCCCGCTGGGGCAGGCTCCACCAGGTCTGGCAGAACAAGTGGCATCCCGGAGGACGGCCATTGATCTCCGGACCTGGTACTCCTCCTTTCCCCGCTGACCAAATGCTGTCCCCACCTCTGGGCTTCCTCTGGCTGCTCTGAACTCCGATGTCCAGCAGACATGCCGGCGCCTATGGGTTTGCACGGGCTGCCTGTGTGGGCATCGGTTCCGAATGTTTAATCATATTAAAACTATATTTGAATACACACTGGGTCTCGGGTCTCGGGGATCCCCGTCAGCGATGTGGGACTTTAGGTGAAGGACTTGGGGTACAGGGAACAGAAAAGGAAAAATGTCTCTTTATTTCTGCTGCCTTATTCCCCCACACACTTTCCCTGTGACTCAGGTTGGACTCTGAGTCCCCCCTCCCCCCCCCCCCAACCTTATATACGGCTGGGGCACCCACAAACCCTATACTGGTTGTGGGTCACCTTGGCACTAGCTGGGGTACCCCCCTTAACCTAGAGATACAGCTACAGGAATACATATGTCTCCCTGTGCCTCATTGTCTGTCTGTCTGTCACCCGCGGGAGGCCAGGTCTCCTAACACATTTATATTTCAGGGATCAGTCACACGGCAAAACCAGGGAAAGGAAACAGACTGATCGGCGCCGCCCCACTGGTGAAATGTAATGCAACACCGCCACCCGGTGGTGGATAGGGTCAATAGCACCTGAGCAATAAACAGAAGTAAAATAATAAGAGTTATTAGCAACAAATAAAATAAATACAAATCTTTAACCACTACTCACCCTCTGAGAAGAAGCAGCCGGTTCCTTCAGCAGAGGTGTTAGGATCGGCCGTCGGTCTGTCGCAGCGCTATACATTACGTGCAGCCATGTGCTTTCAGGAATCTGCTTCTGGGTTTAACAAGCCATGTATCTGACTTCACACGTACTTAAGGTATTTTATAACATGCGGGGTAGCCTTCAATGTTTAAATAATAACTACGAACGGTCAGTTTTATTAATGAATCACCTCATATATTTATTTATTCCATGTCCGGACGTATTCAGGGACTGGTTTTGTTCTGTATAATTTTGCAGTTGGCGAATTTAGCGAATCTGCCAACTGCACTTTCAGCAGCAGCTCCCCTCTCAACCAATAGGAAGGGGGCGCCTGATATATTAGTGCAGGTAGTCAGGATCAGAGCCACCCCCTGAGGAAGCTGGCCCCGAGCCAACGAAACGCGTCGAGTGTTACGTCCCGATTGCCCAGTGTGCTAGAGGAGGAGAATAATCACTGCCGGACCTGGACAATCGTGACGTCAGGACCTTCGGGGAAATGAGTGCCTTTTCCAGCGGCCGCTGTAGGAGAGAACCCGAGGCGAACCGAGGAGGAGAGATGTCCGCCAGAGCCCGACGGTAAAGGAGAAAAAACCAACCCGCGTCACAAAGATACCTTTTCATGCCCTGATTGGCATTTACAGATGTGAGTGAACATCTATCTGGGACTGGTTTTATATGTGCTTATTGTATTAAAGTGTTTTACTTACTGCACTATCAGTCCCTCTTTCTCCTGTCCCTGCTGAAGAGGCGAATATACCTGCACTTACCCCCATACTCATCACCCCACCTACAACCACCTAACTACGGATGGGCTGCGGTACTGTGGCCGTGTAAATAACAAGCAGCGGTACTGTGTGTGTGTAAATAACAAGCAGCGGTACTGTGTGGGTGTAAATAACAAGCAGCGGTACTGTGTGTGTGTAAATAACAAGCAGCGGTACTGTGTGTGTAAATAACAAGCAGCGGTACTGTTGCCGTGTAAATAACAAGCAGCGGTGCTGTTGCCGTGTAAATAACAAGCAGTGGTACTGTGTGTGTGTAAATAACAAGCAGCGGTACTGTTGCCGTGTAAATAACAAGCAACGGTACTGTGGGTGTGTAAATAACAAGCAGCGGTACTGTTGCCGTGTAAATAACAAGCAGCGGTACTGTGTGTGCGTGTAAATAACAAGCAGCGGTACTGTGTGTGCGTGTAAATAACAAGCAGCGGTACTGTGTGTGCGTGTAAATAACAAGCAGCGGTACTGTGTGTGTGTGTAAATAACAAGCAGCGGTACTGTGTGTACGTGTAAATAACAAGCAGCAGTACTGTGTGCGCATGTAAATAACAAGCAGCGGTACTGTGTGTGCGTGTAAATAACAAGTAGCGGTACTGTGTGCGCATGTAAATAACAAGCAGCGGTACTGTGTGTGCGTGTAAATAACAAGTAGCGGTACTGTGTGTGTAAATAACAAGCAGCGGTGCTGTGGGTGTGTAAATAACAAGCAGCGGTACTGTGTGTGTGTGTAAATAACAAGCAGCGGTGCTGTGGGTGTGTAAATAACAAGCAGCGGTACTGTGTGTGTGTAAATAACAAGCAGCGGTACTGTGGGTGTGTGTAAATAACAGGCAGCGGTACTGTGTGTGTGTAAATAACAAGCAGCGGTGCTGTGGGTGTGTAAAATAACAAGCAGCAGTACTGTGTGGGTGCGTAAATAACAAGCAGCGGTACTGTGTGTGTGAAAATAACAAGCAGCGGTACTGTGGGTGTGTGTAAATAACAAGCAGCGGTACTATGTGTGTGAAAATAACAAGCAGCAGTACTGTGGGTTTGTGTAAATAACAAGCAGCGGTATTGTTACATACATAGTTACTTAGTAGATGAGGTTGAAAAAAGACGTACGTCCATCAAGTTCAACCTATGCTAAATTTAGACGACAGATACTTTATCCTATATCTATACTTACTTATTGATCCAGAGGAAGGCAAACAAAAAAAACCAGAGTCATATCATCCAATGATATCTCATAAGGGGGAAATAAATTCCTTCCTGACTCCAAGAATTGGCAATCGGATTAATCCCTGGATCAACATCCTTCCCATGTATACTTATTTGGTATATCCCTGTATACCTTTCCCATCTAAAAAGATGTCCAACCTTTTTTTGAACAAATCTATTGTATCTGCCATCACAGCCTCCATGGGTAATGAATTCCACACTGTAACTGCCCTTACTGTAAAGAACCCTTTCCTTTGTTGCTGGTGAAATCGCCTTTCCTCAACCTTAAGGGATGGCCCCGAGTCCTTTGTACTGCCCGTGGGATGAATAGTTCTTTTGAAAGCTCCTTATATTGTCCCTGAATATATTTGTATATAGTTTTCATATCCCCTCTTAGACGCCTCTTTTCTAATGTAAATAAATCTAATTTAGCTAGTCTCTCATAAGTTAGATTGTCCATCCCCTTTATTAATTTGATGGCTCTTCTCTGCACTCTCTCTAGTTCCATAATGTCTTTTCTTAGGATTGGTGCCCAAAATGGTACTCCATATTCAAGGTGTGGTCTTACTAATGCTTTGTAAAGGGGCATAATTATGTTTACTTCCCTTCCATCCATTGCCTGTTTGATGCAAGATAAGATCTTGTTTGCCTTTGCAGCTACTGCATGACATTGGGCACTATTGCTAAGCCTGCTGTCTACAAGCACTCCTAAATCCTTCTCCATCAAGGATTCCCCCAATATATCTCCATTTAATATGTAAGTCGTCTTTTTATTCTTGCATCCCAAATGCATAGCGCAACTTCGTGGAACTCAAGAGATGATATAAAAATAGAATAATACACAGTATTAATGCTTGAAAGCAGTGTTATATCAAGGGGGGGGGGGGGAAAGGGAAAGGGAGGGATTATGGTGAATGACACTAAATAAAACAGTTGATGAAACATGAAATGTAAGTTTCAACGACTCACACGGGCTTGTGTGAGACTTCACCCTCAGCGAAGGATGTGGTGGGTTAATGACTCCTCATAAGGCGGAGAAATAATGGTAAAAACTCACACGGCCACATGTGAGTTCGTTCCCTCAGTGGGTGTTGTCAGCAGTCTCAGGTGGGGCCGATACGTCTTAATATTCTGTCTCAATAGGTATGTTGTATGAGTGGCTCCTCTCCCAGATGCCCATAAGCCAGAAAGGATGGGCAAAGTCTGGATTAGTCGCTGGTTAAGTTTATTTAAACAGTATACAAAGATAAAAACAGTGAACACACTCACACACAGGTGAAACTGCCCAGCGTCAGCCGCGAGGCTAGCCGGAAAGACCTCTTCTTCCGCTTGTGCTCCCGCTGACGCGTCCGGCAGTGGGACCGGGAGAGAGGGTCTAAACCGGATGTCCGGCGGTTGTCTGGGTCCTTCTCTTAATGGGCTCCGGCAGGGAACAACGCGTTTCGCAGTGATGCTTCGTCAGGTTCCTGCCGGATGCCCATAGTGTACAGTATATATAGGCACATCAATAAAATCAACGTAATTGCTTAATGGATTAATTAAAAACAGTTTGTCAATAAACCTGATATCTATTGTCTATGCCCTGCTTCGTTGGTAACTCCCTCGTGAAATTAACGTTGGAGTCCCAAACAGTGGTGGTAATTCAATTTGTTAACATGTGTTAAAAAGTGTTAAAAATGTTGCCACAATAGGTTAAATTCGTTCCCCATCTGCACAGGGAAATGGGAATTGCGCTGGTTACATGGTCCCGTCAATACGACAAAATGACGGTAATATTACCCGAAGCAAATACAGCTCATAGCAATATTAAAATGTTACTGTTATAACATACACACACATACATAGTAACACCTCACATTGAATAATATTTGGGTTATAGATTAAGTTATTAGTCACAAGATGATCTGGAGATCAGAATTTCTACATCCCTTAGGGTAGTCAAGGTTCAATAAGGACAATATTATTACAGATATTTATTAAAAACAGCCCTCAAAGTAGTTGACAGTAATTAGGGTGGAAGCGAGAAGGAATTGTCTAGAGATGTTTAAAAAAGTTGTTAACAAATATTGCCTGATTTTATGTTCATATCTAATAGTGTTTAGTGGTGTTTAGTTCAAAACATACTATCTGTAGGTTTGAGTCCATTTATGGGGCAACAGCACCATCTAGTGGACAAACTGAATAGCTACTTCAATGGAGCTTCTAGACAATATGTATCCTATGGGCCATGTTTGAAAATGGGCCATGGATCTTAGCTCAAATGCTCATATCTTGTGAACTGGCGTATGTGCTCAAAGCCAGCCTATTATATGTTGATTAAAACAGACATCTAACTGAATATCTCTGCAACCTCAATGGTATTTACCAACAATTCATTAAAAATTCTTCATTAAAAATACATCTTTAGACATTCATCAAAAATTCATTTAAAAGATCCATCATTAAAAACAAAGATTAACATAGATTAAATTTTTTTTAGGAAAGGATGTTCAGAGAGAGCCGTCTTGGGACTGTTTCCTATAGGAAAGTGGGGGGAAAAAGGGAAGGGGTGGGGGGGGGAGGGGAGAATGGAGGGGGATAGGGAAACAGGTGAGTAAGGGACAGAAGATGTTTAGAGAAAGGCTCCGATGTCGATATCGACATTAAGACCTTTTGGGGCCAAGGTTTTTAGCTTGTAGATCCAAAATGTTTCTTTTTTAGCTAATGCAGTGAGTCTGTCCCCACCTCTCCAATTGGGTGGGACTAATTCAATGGCCCTAAATTCTAGGCCGGATGGATCTCCTTGGTGGTTAAGGACGAAGTGTTTTGATACACTGTGAGTCATCAGTTTACGTCTTATATTGCCCAGGTGCTCCAGTATGCGTACCCTCAAGGGTCAGCTAGTACGCCCTACATACTGGAGACCACAGGGGCAATTGAGTAGATAAACTACATATTCTGTTTGACAGTTTATGAAATGGGTAGTTTTAAACTGTTCCCCTGTGACATTGGAGCTAAACTGTAACCTCTCTTTGGAGCCTTGTTTACAGGCTTTACATGTGCTGCATCTGAAGAACCCTTTTGCTTTAGGCAGCCAATTCGATTCCTGGTTGGCAGGTTGGTAGGGAGCGCCCCAGTTCCACACTCTGCTATCCCAAATGCATAACCTTACATTTATCTGTATTAAACCTCATTTGCCATTTACCTGCCCACGTTTCCAGTCTCTCCAAGTCCTTCTGAAGAGAAATTACATCCTGCTCTGATTCTACTACCTTACACAATTTAGTATCATCAGCAAAGATGGAGACTTTGCTCTTGATCCCAACCTCAAGGTCATTAATAAACAAGTTAAAAAGCAGGAGTCCCAGTACCGATCCCTGAGGTTACTCCACTCACGACTTTAGCCCAACCTGAAAAAGTTCCATTTATGACAACCCTCGGTTGTCTGTCCTTTTACCAGTTTTCAATCCAGGTGCATATATTATTACTGAGTCCAATTTTCTTTATTTTGTACACCAACCTCTTGTGTGAAACCGTATCAAAAGCCTTTGCAAAATCTAAGTAGACCACATCAACTGCATTACCCTGGTCTAAATTCCTACTTACCTCCTCAAAGAAACAAATAAGGTTAGTTTGGCAAGATCTATCCTTCATAAATCCATGCTGACTATTACTAATAATTTTGTTTTCCCTTAGGTATTCCTGCATATTATCCCGTATTAAACCTTCAAGTAGTTTCCCTACTATTGAAGTCAGGCTTACAGGTCTGTAATTCCCCGGCTGTGATCTAGCTCCCTTTTTAAATATAGGCACCACATCTGCTTTACGCCAATCTTGTGGTACTGAGCCTGTGGAAATGGAGTCCTTGAATATTAAATATAATGGTTTGGCTATTACTGAGCTTAACTCCTTGAGAACCCTTGGATGTATCTCTCTCTTACATACAGATATCTATCAGCACTTTAACAGTTCTCTCTGGGAAGTGAATGGGTTAAACTCGAGAATTATGGGGAAACAACTATGACTGACGTTAAAAACCTGAAAAGTGACATATTCTCATACAAGAAACACACCTAGAAGTGCAGGAATGTGACTCTTCCAATGTATAGCACGGCCAGGTTATACTCTGTGACAGTGTATAGCGCGGTCAGGTTATACTCTGTGACAGTGTATAGTGCGGTCAGGTTATACTCTGTGACAGTGTATAGTGCGGTCAGGTTATACGCTGTGACAGTGTATAGCATGGTCAGGTTATACTCTGTGACAGTGTATAGTGCGGTCAGGTTATACTCTGTGACAGTGTATAGTGCGGTCAGGTTATACTCTGTGACAGTGTATAGTGCGGTCAGGTTATACTCTGTGACAGTGTATAGTGCGGTCAGGTTATACTTTATGTCAGTGTATAGTGCGGTCAGGTTATACTCTGTGACAGTGTATAGTGCGGTCAGGTTATACTCTGTGTCAGTGTATAGCACGGTCAGGTTATACTCTGTGACAGTGTATAGCGCGGTCAGGTTATACTCTGTGACAGTGTATAGTGCGGTCAGGTTATACTCTGGCAGTGTATGGTGCGGTCAGGTTATACTCTGCGTCAGTGTATAGCGCGGTCAGGTTATACTCTGTGTCAGTGTATAGTGCGGTCAGGTTATACTCTGCGTCAGTGTATAGCGAGGACAGGTTATACTCTGCGACAGTGTATAGCGCGGTCAGGTTATACTCTGTGTCAGTGTATAGTGCGGACAGGTTATAATCTGTGTCAGTGTATAGTGCGGTCAGGTTATACTCGGTGACCGTGTATAGTGTATAATGTGTGTGTGTAAATAACAAGCAGCGGTACTGTGGGTGTGTAAATAACAAGCAGCTGTACTGTGGGTGTGTAAATAACAAGCATCTGTACTGTGGGTGTGTAAATAACAAGCAGTGGTACTGTGGGTGTGTAAATAACAAGCAGCGGTACTGTGGGTGTGTAAATAACAAGCAGCGGTACTGTGTGCGTGTAAATAACAAGCAGCGGTACTGTGTGCGTGTAAATAACAAGCAGTGGTACTGTGTGCGTGTAAATAACAAGCAGCGGTACTGTGTGCGTGTAAATAACAAGCAGCGGTACTGTGTGTGTGTGTGTGTAAATAACAAGCAGCGGTACTGTGTGTGTGTAAATAACAAGCAGCGGTACTGTGTGTGTGTAAATAACAAGCAGTGGTGCTGTGGGTGTGTAAATAACAAGCATCTGTACTGTGGGTGTGTAAATAACAAGCAGTGGTACTGTGGGTGTGTAAATAACAAGCAGCGGTACTGTGGGTGTGTAAATAACAAGCAGCGGTACTGTGTGCGTGTAAATAACAAGCAGCGGTACTGTGTGCGTGTAAATAACAAGCAGTGGTTCTGTGTGCGTGTAAATAACAAGCAGCGGTACTGTGTGCGTGTAAATAACAAGCAGCGGTACTGTGTGTGTGTGTGTAAATAACAAGCAGCGGTACTGTGTGTGTGTAAATAACAAGCAGCGGTACTGTGTGTGTGTGTAAATAACAAGCAGCGGTACTGTGGGTGTGTAAATAACAAGCAGTGGTGCTGTGGGTGTGTAAATAACAAGCAGCGGTACTGTGGGTGTGTAAATAACAAGCAGTGGTGCTGTGGGTGTGTAAATAACAAGCAGCGGTACTGTGTGTGTGTAAATTACAAGCAGCGGTACTGTGTGTGTGTAAATAACGAGCAGCGGTACTGTGGGTGTGTAAATAACAAGCAGCGGTACTGTGTGTGTAAATAACAAGCAGCGGTACTGTGTGTGTAAATAACAAGCAGCGGTACTGTGGGTGTGTAAATAACAAGCAGCGGTACTGTGGGAGTGTAAATAACAAGCAACGGTACTGTGGGTGTGTAAATAACAAGCAGCGGTACTGTGTGGGTGTGTAAATAACAAACAGCGGTACTGTGTGTGTGTGTAAATAACAAGCAGCGGTACTGTGTGGGTGTGTAAATAACAAACAGCGGTACTGTGTGGGTGTGTAAATAACAAGCAGTGGTACTGTGGGTGTGTAAATAACAAGCAGCGGTACTGTGTGTGGGTGTAAATAACAAGCAGCGGTTCTGTGTGTGTGTAAATAACAAGCAGCGGTACTGTGTGCGTGTAAATAACAAGAAGCGGTACTGTGTGTGTGTGTAGATAACAAGCATTGTAACTGTGTCTGTGTAAATAACAAGCAGCGGTACTGTGGGTGTGTAAATAACAAGCAGCGGTACTGTGGGTGTGTAAATAACAAGCAGCGGTACTGTGGGTGTGTAAATAACAAGCAGCGATATTGTGGGCGTGTAAATAACAAGCAGCGATACTGTGGGTGTGTAAATAACAAGCAGCGGTACAGTGTGTGTGTGTAAATAACAAGTAGCGGTACTGTGGGTGTGTAAATAACAAGCAGCGGGGCTTTGTGCGTGTATAAATAACAAGCAACGGGGCTGTGGGTGTGTAAATAACAAGCAGCGGTGCTGTGGGTGTGTAAATAACAAGCAGCGGTACTGTGGGTGTGTAAATAACAAGCAGCGGTACTGTGGGTGTGTAAATAACAAGCAGTGGTGCTGTGGGTGTGTAAATAATAAGTAAAAGGGATAAAGGGGAATGTTACAGGCAGAAGAGGCTTTTCCCCTAATATCTCCGGAGATAATATACACATTAAATCATGGGACAGTAACCCCATTATTTCCTATGAACAGGACAGGTTTTATCCCTATGAAACGTAAATGTTTGGCAGATATCCCCACTACATATTATATGCTGCAGCATAACAAGAAAGGCAGGAATCACTGCACACAGCAGAGTAACAGGAATAGATAAACGCTCATTGGGAGGTGACACGATTAATAAGACTATCAGATATTATATTATTATCCCACGCGCCTTTAAAGCTGCCGTCCCACCTAGGGCCAAAATAACTCCGCGGCAGAGTTATATCCGGGGGACTGACGCATCTCTTTACAGTATCACACGCGGAGAAATATTGTGATAACATTTATTAGATGAGATGAGAGACGCGGTGAGAGAAACACTTGTCTGACAAACATTCTCAGGGAGAAGCAGGAATATGTTATTCTGCATCATACAATTCTTATATTATAAAGCATTTCCATTTACTGACACAGCACAAACATATATATGTAATGGGTATACGCTCCTATATTACTTCTATACGCTCGCTCCCAGAACAGGAACTAAACACAGATTAACGCAATCAGATATCCCCAGGACAGGTATGTGAGATAGATATATATATATATATCTCTCAAATGGAAATATTACTGTATGCTCATTTGCATGTCTTACGCCTTTCACCATTATCACCCAGCACACAGCACTTACACTGCAGCAAGGGATTCTGGGAAATTACATGCAAATGAGCACACAGTGCCACTTTTTGCTTCAAAACCATTTTAAACATGGTTCCCTATAGGCTTAAGCTTGCTGCATGGTCACCGCTTTAAGCACAGCCAGGGTTAAGATGCAGAGCCAGTAACCCGCCCACAGACAGCAGTTTCCACCTTAATGGGTCTCATCAGTGTGGGGTTGGCTACTGGCTATGCATCTTACCCTGGCTGTGTGTCTCACGCGGGGTTAATAAGTATTGATGCCTGTGTGTGTTTGGGCAAACCAGGACCGCCAACAGAAATTATGGGGCCCAGGACAAAGGGACAGAAGAGAGGGACTGTGGGTATTTATTTTAGTGTCACCCTGCAGTGGGAGGGACAGATGTGAGGGGCTGTGGGTCCTGTCTGTGTCCCCCTGCAGTGGGAGGGACAGATGTGAGGGGCTGTGTGTCCTGTGTCCCCCTGCAGTGGGAGGGACAGATGTGAAGGGCTGTGTGTCCTGTCTGTGTCCCCCTGCAGTGGGAGGGACAGATGTGAGGGGCTGTGGGTCCTGTCTGTGTCCCCCTGCAGTGGGAGGGACAGATGTGTGGGGCTGTGTGTCCTGTCTGTGTCACCCTGCAGTGGGAGGGACAGATGTGAGGGGCTGTGGGTCCTGTCTGTGTCCCCCTGCAGTGGGAGGGACAGATGTGAGGGGCTGTGGGTCCTGTCTGTGTCTCCCTGCAGTGGGAGGGACAGATGTGAGGGGCTGTGTGTCCTGTGTCACCCTGCAGTGGGAGGGACAGATGTGAGGGGCTGTGTGTCCTGTCTGTGTCACCCTGCAGTGGGAGGGACAGATGTGAGGGGCTGTGGGTCCCGTCTGTGTCCCCCTGCAGTGGGAGGGACAGATGTGAGGGGCTGTGTGTCCTGTCTGTGTCCCCCTGCAGTGGGAGGGGCAGATGTGAGGGGCTGTGTGTCCTGTCTGTGTCCCCCTGCAGTGGGAGGGACAGATGTGAGGGGCTGTGTGTCCTGTGTCCCCCTGCAGAGGGAGGGACAGATGTGAGGGGCTGTGGGTCCTGTCTGTGTCCCCCTGCAGTGGGAGGGACAGATGTGAGGGGCTGTGTGTCCTGTCTGTGTCACCCTGCAGTGGGAGGGACAGATGTGAGGGGCTGTGGGTCCTGTCTGTGTCACCCTGCAGTGGGAGGGACAGATGTGAGGGGCTGTGGGTCCTGTCTGTGTCCCCTTGCAGTGGGAGGGACAGATGTGAGGGGCTGTGGGTCCTGTCTGTGTCTCCCTGCAGTGGGAGGGGCAGATGTGAGGGGCTGTGTGTCCTGTCTGTGTCACCCTGCAGTGGGAGGGACAGATGTGAGGGGCTGTGTGTCCTGTCTGTGTCACCCTGCAGTGGGAGGGACAGAAGTGAGGGGCTGTGGGTCCTGTCTGTGTCCCCCTGCAGTGGGAGGGACAGATGTGAGGGGCTGTGTGTCCTGTGTCCCCCTGCAGTGGGAGGGACAGGTGTGAGGGGCTGTGGGTCCTGTCTGTGTCACCCTGCAGTGGGAGGGACAGATGTGAGGGGCTGTGGGTCCTGTCTGTGTCTCCCTGCAGTGGGAGGGACAGATGTGAGGGGCTGTGAGTCCTGTCTGTGTCCCCCTGCAATGGGAGGGACAGATGTGAGGGGCTGTGGGTCCTGTCTGTGTCCCCCTGTAGTGGGAGGGACAAATTTGAGGGGCTGTGTGTCCTGTCTGTGTCCCCCTGCAGTGGGAGGGACAGATGTGCGGGGCTGTGGGTCCTGTCTGTGTCCCCCTGCAGTGGGAGGGACAGATGTGAGGGGCTGTGTGTCCTGTGTCCCCCTGCAGTGAGAGGGACAGATGTGAGGGGCTGTGGGTCCTGTCTGTGTCCCCCTGCAGTGGGAGGGACAGATGTGAGGGGCTGTGTGTCCTGTGTCCCCCTGCAGTGGGAGGGACAGATGTGAGGGGCTGTGTGTCCTGTGTCCCCCTGCAGTGGGAGGGACAGATGTGAGGGGCTGTGGGTCCTGTCTGTGTCACCCCGTAGTGGGAGGGACAGATGTGAGGGGCTGTGTGTCCTGTCTGTGTCCCCCTGCAGTGGGAGGGACAGGTGTGAGGGGCTGTGTGTCCTGTCTGTGTCCCCCTGCAGTGAGAGGGACAGATGTGAGGGGCTGTGTGTCCTGTCTGTGTCCCCCTGCTGTGGGAGGGACACATGTGAGGGGCTGTGTGTCCTGTCTCTGTCCCCCTGCAGTGGGAGGGACAGATGTGCGGGGCTGTGGGTCCTGTCTGTGTCCCCCTGCAGTGGGAGGGACAGATGTGAGGGGCTGTGTGTCCTGTCTGTGTCCCCCTGCAGTGGGAGGGACAGATGTGAGGGGCTGTGAGTCCTGTCTGTGTCCCCCTGCAGTGGGAGGGACAGATGTGAGGGGCTGTGTGTCCTGTGTCGCCCTGCAGTGGGAGGGACAGATGTGAGGGGCTGTGTGTCCTGTCTGTGTCCCCCTGCAGTGGGAGGGACAGATGTGAGGGGCCGTGTGTCCTGTCTGTGTCCCCCTGCAGTGGGAGGGACAGATGTGAGGGGCTGTGGGTCCTGTCTGTGTCCCCCTGCAGTGGGAGGGACAGATGTGAGGGGCTGTGTGTCCTGTCTGTGTCCCCCTGCAGTGGGAGGGGCAGATGTGAGGGGCTGTGTGTCCTGTGTCCCCCTGCAGTGGGAGGGACAGATGTGAGGGGCTGTGTGTCCTGTCTGTGTCCCCCTGCAGTGGGAGGGACAGATGTGAGGGGCTGTGTGTCCTGTCTGTGTCCCCCTGCAGTGGGAGGGACAGATGTGAGGGGCCGTGTGTCTTGTCTGTGTCCCCCTGCAGTGGGAGGGACAGATGTGAGGGGCTGTGGGTCCTGTCTGTGTCCCCCTGCAGTGGGAGTGACAGATGTGAGGGGCTGTGGGTCCTGTCTGTGTCCCCCTGCAGTGGGAGGTACAGATGTGAGGGGCTGTGGGTCCTGTCTGTGTCCCCCTGCAGTGGGAGGGACAGATGTGAGGGGCTGTGGGTCCTGTCTGTGTCCCCCTGCAGTGGGAGGGACAGATGTGAGGGGCTGTGTGTCCTGTCTGTGTCCCCCTGCAGTGGGAGGGACAGATGTGAGGGGCTGTGGGTCCTGTCTGTGTCCCCGTGCAGTGGGAGGGACAGATGTGAGGGGCTGTGGGTCCTGTGTCCCCCTGCAGTGGGAGGGACAGATGTGAGGGGCTGTGTGTCCTGTATCCCCCTGCAGTGGGAGGGACAGATGTGGGGGGCTGTGGGTCCTGTCTGTGTCCCCCTGCAGTGGGAGGGACAGATGTGAGGGGCTGTGTGTCCTGTTTCTCCCTGCAGTGGGAGGGACAGATGTGAGGGGCTGTGTGTCCTGTGTCCCCCTGCAGTGGGGGGGGCAGATGTGAGGGGCTGTGGGTCCTGTCTGTGTCCCCCTGCAGTGGGATGGACAGATGTGAGGGGCCGTGTGTCCTGTCTGTGTCCCCCTGCAGTGGGAGGGACAGATGTGAGGGGCTGTGGGTCCTGTCTGTGTCCCCCTGCAGTGGGAGGGACAGATGTGAGGGGCTGTGTGTCCTGTCTGTGTCCCCCTGCAGTGGGATGGACAGATGTGAGGGGCTGTGGGTCTTGTCTGTGTCCCCCTGCAGTGGGAGGGACAGATGTGAGGAGCTGTGTGTCCTGTCTGTGTCACCCTGCAGTGGGAGGGACAGATGTGAGGGGCTGTGGGTCCTGTCTGTGTCCCCCTGCAGTGGGAGGGACAGATGTGAGGGGCTGTGTGTCCTGTCTGTGTCCCCCTGCAGTGGGAGGGACAGATGTGAGGGGCTGTGTGTCCTGTCTGTGTCCCCCTGCAGTGGGAGGGACAGATGTGAGGGGCTATGTGTCCTGTGTCACCCTGCAGTGGGAGGGACAGATGTGAGGGGCTGTGTGTCCTGTGTCCCCCTGCAGTGGGAGGGACAGATGTGAGGGGCTGTGGGTCCTGTGTCACCCTGCAGTGGGAGGGACAGATGTGAGGGGCTGTGTGTCCTGTCTGTGTCACCCTGCAGTGGGAGGGACAGATGTGAGGGGCTGTGGGTCCTGTCTGTGTCCCCCTGCAGTGAGAGGGACATATGTGAGGGGCTGTGTGTCCTGTCTGTGTCCCCCTGCAGTGGGAGGGGCAGATGTGAGGGGCTGTGGGTCCTGTCTGTGTCCCCCTGCAGTGGGAGGGACAGATGTGAGGGGCTGTGGGTCCTGTCTGTGTCACCCTGCAGTGGGAGGGACAGATGTGAGGGGCTGTGTATCCTGTCTGTGTCCCCCTGCAGTGGGAGGGACAGATGTGAGGGGCTGTGGGTCCTGTCTGTGTCCCCCTGCAGTGGGAGGGACAGATGTGAGGGGCTGTGTGTCCTGTCTGTGTCCCCCTGCAGTGGGAGGGACAGATGTGAGGGGCTGTGTGTCCTGTCTGTGTCACCCTGCAGTGGGAGGGACAGATGTGAGGGGCTGTGGGTCCTTTCTGTGTCACCCTGCAGTGGGAGGGACAGATGTGAGGAGCTGTGTGTCCTGTTTGTGTCACCCTGCAGTGGGAGGGACAGATGTGAGGGGCTGTGGGTCCCGTCTGTGTCACCCTGCAGTGGGAGGGACAGATGTGAGGGGCTGTGTGTCCTGTCTGTGTCACCCTGCAGTGGGAGGGACAGATGTGAGGGGCTGTGGGTCCCGTCTGTGTCACCCTGCAGTGGGAGGGACAGATGTGAGGGGCTGTGGGTCCCGTCTGTGTCACCCTGCAGTGGGAGGGACAGATGTGAGGGGCTGTGTGTCCTGTCTGTGTCACCCTGCAGTGGGAGGGACAGATGTGAGGGGCTGTGGGTCCTGTCTGTGTGTGCAATCACCCCACACGTCTGCCTGTGATGTCTCTCCCACTTACTCACCCTCTGTCTCTTTCTCTCTCCACAACTGCGCTGATTGAGATTGGCCGTCTCTTGTCATGTGGTCTCTCTCGCCTGCAGGGGCTTCTGGGAGTTGTAGTCCTGCTTCTCTTCCGTTACAATTTTAGTTACAGACGTGAACTACGAGTCCCAGAATCCCGTGTAAAACTGTGACATCATAATGATTCAACCAATCAATGCGCAGATCTGTGGTAACCACAACCCTCCCCCTCCCCCACAAGGCTGCAGCAAGGCCCCGCCCCGTAGTCAGGCAATGAGAGCCAATGAGAGCCAAGGCCCGCCCCGCAGTCAGCCAATGGGATAGCTTGAGAGCCAATGAGAGCGCACACAAACCCACAAACACAATACAGGCATACCCCGCATTAACGTACGCAATGGGACCGGAGCATGTATGTAAAGCGAAAATGTACTTAAAGTGAAGCACTACCTTTTCCCCACTTATCGATGCATGTACTGTACTGCAATCATCATATATGTGCATAACTGATGTAAATAACGCATGTGTAACAGGCTCTATAGTCTCCCCGATTCCGCACAGCTTCGGTACTGGTAGGGAGCCGGTATTGCTGTTCAGGACGTGATGACATGCGCATGCGTGAGCTGCCGTTTGCCTATTGGGCGATATGTACTTACTCGCGAGTGTACTTAAAGTGAGTGTACTTAAAGCGGGGTATGCCTGTATATACTATATCTATGGGTTCCCTGCTGGGCCGGGATCAGTACTCCTAGCTCTTGATTCTGACCCAGCCATTATCCCCTACCCAGAATGCAGCATGAAGAGGCTCAGTGAAGGTGGCAGTGACGGTGTGTAAGTGTCTGATTGGGTCACACAGCTGATAAAAGGACAGCCGCCCAGCCTCATAGTCCAGGTATATTCCTAATCTCTGCACGGGAGACTCGGGATATATCTGTGTACGTATTGTGTCATGTATCACTACATGAATATTACTCAACACGTACAAACACCAGGACTTCTTATTATATCCTATGCGGGACTGATCTCCTTTCCTTACTATACTGGGATAGGAAATCCCTACCCCCCTGTGCCCTGAGTCACTGATCTCCACCTCCCAGTAATGTTGTCCTGAGGAAAAATTCCTTCTGCTTAAAACCTGATTATACTCAAATCTCTCTGGTGTATCCGGGCGTAACTGGTTTGTTACTGAGCAGGATGCAGTTTTCAGGTCACCTGATACAGATACATGATTAGCAGCTGTGTTTATATCCAGTAATATGCCTGAATCCCCCTGCAAACAGAACCCGCTCTTTGCTTTTAGATCAGTCACAATATCAGCTAATCTCTGTGAGGTCAGTGAGAGCCGAACCTCATACAAATCCCCTACAGCAGGGACCTTATTACCCTCTCTCTCTCTGTCCTCATTACCCCCCTCCCCAGCATCACAGAAGTCAGCATTGTCTGATTCCCGTCCCTGTAAGACAGTTAATGGATCAGTGATGTTTCTCAGCTCCTCAATGTGAAGCATCTTCCTGGACAGCTCGTCCTTCTTTATTTCCAGCTGCTGGATTAGATCAGAGACTCGGAGAGAAACCTGCTCTTCCCACCTGGTGATCTCACTCAGGACTCGCTTCTCTAGGACTTCCAGCTGTGCCCTGATGTCCCTAATCAGGGCAGTGACTCGGGCTGCCTCCCCAGCTGCTTTTTCTTGCGCTTCTCTCCTGTGTCCCTGCAGACTCTGGGCTCTTTTCTCAGTCTCCTCTCTCACTGAGGTCAGTTTCTCCAGAACATGTCTCAGTTTCTCCTTCTTCTTCTCAGAGGCCTCATTCAGCGACTCCACCAGGTGTCCCCTGTGCTCCCCAAACACGCAGCAGGACACACAGATACAGGCAGCATCCTCAGTGCAGTAATACTTAAGGATCTCCTTATGGACGGGACATTTCCTGGTCTTTAAGGAAGTGGTTGGCTCAGATAAGACGTGTTCCACTGCTTTGTTGTGTTTCTTTAGGTGTTTTTCACACATGGAGACTTCACACTGCAGACATGTTTTAGCAGCGGGTACAGAGGAGTCACAGTAAGTGCAGAAGATCACAGCCTCCTCCTGCTCCGGCTGAGTAGAAAGGAAACGCTCCGCTATGTTACACAGCTTCAGGTTCCTCTGCAGTGCAGGACGCTCCTGAAACTCTGCTCTGCATTCAGGACAGGTATAAAGCCCAGATCCCCCCTGGGAATCCCACACACTCCCAATACAGCCCTGGCAGAAGTTATGCCCACATCTCAGCGTTACAGGCTGGGTATAAGTGCTCAGGCAGATGGGGCAGGTTAGCTCCTCTCTCAGACCAGCAGACGCCATGCTTGGAAGCAGCAACAGGAAAGGAAACTTACATTCTCCTCTCTCTCATATAACCAGTGGGGCGTTCCCCTTCTCAGCACACAGGGGCGGGAGTTTGTTACCCAGACTATTAACCCTGTAAGATCCTGGCTGCAGTATACAATATGAGGAATAAGAGTAGTTATAAGAATATGCAGCATGTTACCTATCTGTGCTCACATGAGGCGTTTGGGGACATGTGACAGGTGTTGCACTTCAGGGGTTAGGTATCCTTTTAAGTCAGCTGTGTGTTATACACCTCAGCATGTTCCTGCAGTACATGGGGTCCCAGTAACACATAAGACGAGCATTGAGAGGAACGTACGTAATAAATTCTATACCAGACTATATACCCGTGAGCGTATAATACCCCCGTCTGTCTCTACATGAGTCATCGGAGCAGAGAATTTAGGTATTGTTACCAAAGCAGGAACAGGACCTAAGAGCCCCTTACAGCGCCCTCTCCTGTGGTCAAAGTATGTGTCAGGTGTAACAGGACTGGTTCAGGGACAGAACCTATTGTAGACCAAACAAGTAAGCATATTAATGGCCCCTCATTTATTGACTAGGAATATTGGATTAGTAAAACACTTTATTATAAGTAATAAGTAGAATAAGTGGGGCTGAATAGGCACATATATATATATACACAGTAACACACTAAGCACACTGCGGGCACACAGCAGGGGGCTCTCAGATATGGCGCCCGGTATAACGTACTGAATCTCGGGGTACAGGTCCCTGGGAATAGTGTGAGCGGGCGATGTGCATATCACAGGGATTGGGGTATAGGGGTTATTGGCATTATATTCCCTTTGCCCCCACTGGGTAATACATCTGTACCCCCCCTATATGCCACCTAAACTGATGGCTGCTGGTGCCGCGCCCGCAGATAATGGCGCTAATTGTAAGTAATAAGTTGCTTACATGACGTTACAATGAAGCTGACACCGTGTGTCTCACGCGGGGTTAATAAGTGTTGATGCCTGTGTGTGTTTGGGCAAACCAGGACCGCCAACAGACATTATGGGGCCCAGGACAAATGAAAGGAGCAGGACCCCCCCCCCCCCCCCGAACCCATAGCGCACCTACCACGGAGAAATATTTTTTAGCGCGAAACGTTTACTTATCTGTTTTTCTTATTCACACAATGGATGAATCAGACCGCGCTGCGCAGTGATTACGCGCTGTGTAAATTAGATGCGCAGGTGCAAAAGGGGTGAATATTATAGTAAGGAAGATAGAATGGCCTAAAAAGGTCAAGTTGTGCGCCTCGCACTACACCAATGGAGATATGGAGAACCAATAAATTGTGAATGTGTGGTGACGGAACAAAAACTGCAATAAGAGTGCGGAGGTGGTGCTGGCAGGGATGGGGTTAATGATAAGCAAAGAAAAGAAAGAAAGCTCCCTAATAGCCGCACAAGAGAACACCTATACCTATGTTAAAAATTACTATTTATTAATAAATGATTAAAATATATTTATTGCAGCAAAAAACTAACGTGAACCAAAGTGATTAAATTAAATTAAATGAAGCCACAACGGTGAAACATATGTAGGGCAGGCTAAGCGTCACCACCCAGTGCGCTGGCTATATCGGAGAGGTCTGCTGCCTTCTCTCAGTTAGAGTGTTTCGGAGCCTTCTAAAGGAAGCACAACACTCTCTGTCATGGTTCCCAGTACAAGACACATACTTTGTGATCTGGAAATAGCTGTTCTGCTAAACATAACAGACCTCTACGTTCATTTACCTTTGAACCCGTTGGTCTGGTACATATGTGTGTGTATATATCCGTATACTAGCATTAGCTGGCTCAGCAAATATATTATTCTGAGCACACACACTACAGTACATTAAGCTATACTCTCCATTTAGATGTAGTCCTCAAACTATATAGAACTGTATTGGTTTAACTACCACTGTTAGTATAATTATATAGCAGTGGGACATTCTAAAATAGTTATTCCTAGCATACACTGTTAGTTTGAACTAGGCATACAGTTACCTCCTCTGTTTTTTAATTTAATTTAATCACTTTGGTTCACGTTAGCTTTTTGCTGCAATAAATATATTTTAATCATTTATTAATAAATAGTAATTTTTAACATAGGTATAGGTGTTCTCTTGTGCGGCTACTAGGGAGCTTTCTTTCTTTTCTTTGAATATTATAGTACCCAGAACCCAAAGAAGGGCCCACAGAACCAGTGATTACGCCCTGGGTGGGTGACTGCCTGCCTGGGTGGGTGAGATGACTGACTGGGTTTTTTTTTTTAAATATTTATTCGGGGGTGTGGGGGTATTTTTAATATTTATTCGGGGGGGGTGGGGGTATTTTTAATATTTATTCAGGGGGTGTGGGGGTATTTTTAAAATATTTATTCAGGGGGGGGTATTTTATAAATATTTATTCGGGGGGTGTGGGAGTATTATTTAAATATTTATTCGGGGGTGTGTGGGGGTATTGACAGTCGTGCTGAACCTGCATGCGCTGTCATTATAAAGCCAGCACCCCCCCTCCCCCTCCCCTCACCCCCCCGCTCACCTCCCTCCGATTGCCCTGAGCTTTGCAAACCGCCGGCGCTGACCCAAATGGACCCGCCCTCCGAGGCCTCGTTATGGGTCAGCCGCAGATCCATATCCTTATAATCTCACCCGATCTTCTTGTTTACTGATGTGTGTTACCGAAAAGCATAAAACAACGCACCGCACCCACAATCCCCCCCACAAATCTGGTGAGTCCCCCCGAATGGGATCCATATAGCGAATTAGTGGCGGGCACTTCCGTGGCTCTTTCTCCATGATTATCGTGGCCTAAATGGCACACGCCTCTAGCCAATTCCAGAATGATTTGGGGGATAGTGTCGCTCTCCCCGTCCTTATCTTTGTCCTGTGACCTCTCCGACCTCCCCTCAGCGTCCTTATAACCTGGCAACAGCGAGAATATTTCTACGTAACTGTCACGGGAGAGCGGGTTATTTACACCTTTTTACCGGGATCATTCATTGTGCAAAACACGGAAGAGAAATAAAGTGTCATTTATTCGGCATAACTTCGCTTACACACAATGATACACAAAATACAGACACAAAGACACACTTACTTTGGGGCTGGGGTAGAAAACTAGACTCTCCTAGGTGCAGGTATCCCTATGGGAGAGTTTTACCCTGACCGGGACTTAGCCCGGAATCTCCTGGAACCCAAATCGGCAGAAAGTCCCACACGCCCCCGCTACGTTCCCTCCTGAGAACTTGGTCCCTCCTGACCGCGAGTTACTCCCAATCTCCTGGAACTCAAATCGGCGCAAAATCCCAGCGCGGCCGCTACGTTCGATTCTGGGAACTTGGGCGCAGAAGGCAGGACTTAGTCTCCAGCGGGCAGGATTTTCAGGCTGAAATAGAAGCCGGTTGCTTTGCTGTTACAAACAAAGCAACTTTGAAAAGCCGCCCGCGCTCTTTCAGCGCAGACTCAAGGGGAACACACAATCTGATTGGCTCGCGGCTTCTTATTGTATTCTCTGCTTCATTCATAAAATAGAAGAAGACCGGACAGCCAATCAGTGCGTGGGAACTTTCCCGAGCAGCCAATCGGAGCCGAGCCGGCTAGAAAAGCCAGGTCAGCGGGAAATGTGAAACAGCTAAGGGGCATACGCAAGCTGCCACATACCCCCCCAGCCATCCCAATGCCCCCCGCTGGGGCAGGCCCCACCAGGTCTGGCAGAACAAGTGGCATCCCGGAGGACGGCCATTGATCTCCGGACCTGGTACTCCTCCTTTCCCCGCTGACCAAATGCTGTCCCCACCTCTGGGCTTCCTCTGGCTGCTCTGAACTCCGATGTCCAGCAGACGTGCCGGCGCCTATGGGTTTGCACGGGCTGCCTGTGTGGGCATCGGTTCCGAATGTTTAAACATATTAAAACTATATTTGAATACACACTGGGTCTCGGGGAACCCCGTCAGCGATGTGGGACTTTAGGTGAAGGACTTGGGGGTACAGGGAACAGGAAAGGAAAAATGTCTCTTTATTTCTGCTGCCTTATTCCCCCACACACTTTCCCTGTGACTCAGTTTGGACTTTCAGTCCTCCCCCCTCCCCCCCGCCTTATATACGGTTGGGGCACCCACAAACACTACACTGGTTGTGGGTCACCATCTGGGGTACCCCCCTTAACCTAGGGATACAGCTACAGGAATACATATGTCTCCCTGTGCCTCATTGTCTGTCTGTCTGTCTGTCTGTCTGTCTGCCGCGGGAGGCCAGGTCTCCTAACACATTTATATTTCAGGGATCAGTCACACGGCAAAACCAGGGAAAGGAAACAGACTGATCGGCGCCGCCCCACTGGTGAAATGTAACGCAACACCGCCACCCGGTGGTGGATAGGGTCAATAGCACCTGAGCAATAAACAGAAGTAAAATAATAAGAGTTATTAGCAACAAATAAAATAAATACAAATCTTTAACCACTACTCGCCCTCTGAGAAGAAGCAGCCGGTTCCTTCAGCAGATGTGTTAGGATCGGCCGTCGGTCTGTCGCAGCGCTATACATTACGTGTAGCCATGTGCTTTCAGGAATCTGCTTCTGGGTTTAACAAGCCATGTATCTGACTTCACACGTACTTAAGGTATTGTATAACATGCGGGGTAGCCTTCAATGTTTAAATAATAACTACGAATGGTCAGTTTTATTAATTAATCACCTCATATATTTATTTATTTCATGTCCGGTCGTATTCAGGGACTGGTTTTGTTCTGTATAATTTTGCAGTTGGCGAATTTAGCGAATCTGCCACCTGCACTTTCAACAGCAGCTCCCCTATCAACCAATAGGGGGCACCTGATATATTAGCGCAGGTAGTCAGGGTCAGAGCCACCCCCTGAGGAAGTTGGCCCCGAGCCAACGAAACGCGTTGAGTGTTACGTCGCGAGTGTACAGTGTGCTAGAGGAGGAGAATAATCACTGCCGGACCTGGACAATCGTGACGTCAGGACCTTCGGGAGAAACGAGTGCCTTTTCCAGCGGCCGCTGTAGGAGAGGACACGACGCGAACCGAGGAGGAGAGACGTCCGCCAGAGCCCGACGGTAAAGGAGGAGAGAAGACCAACCCGCATCACAAAGATACCTTTTCCTGCCCTGATTGGCATTTACAGATGTGAGTGAACATCTATCTGGGACTGGTTTTATATGTGCTTAAAGTGTTTTACTTACTGCACTGTCAGTCCCTCTTTCTCCTGTCCCTGCTGAAGAGGCGAATATACCTGCACTTACCCCCATACTCATCACCCCACCCACAACCCCCTAACTACGGATGGGCTGCTGTTTATTCATTGAATAAGTCTGACAACCGCTGTCACGGTAACTACCTTGAAAAAGAGCTTACGCTCGAAACGCGTTGGTGGTTGGGCCCTGTACCCCATAATGTTGTTGAAACCCTTGCTGCAATCCATTAAATCATTTTTTAATGGGCACACGCTCTTTGGATGTTCTTTTTTTTTTCCTGCTTTGCTGGTGCCTGCTTTTTCCTATCTGTTTCCTTTGCTAGCATGCGGAAAAATCGGAAGCACACCCCCTGCTGTGGATAAAAGTCTGAACAATCTGGATCACACATCTCATCAAGAGTGAGTTATTTCATTCAATTTTGTCTCCATACCGATATATTATGCTGGGTCACTATATTGTGAGGTCCCTTACTACAGAGCCTGTGGGGACCCTAGTCCACTAGTCGGTTTATCTTGGAGCTGTGAGTGTTATAAATGCCTGGGATTTAAATCATGTCCAACCACTGGGGAGTATACATGTGCAGGATTCTACAATCAAGTTTATTTTGAACCTATGGGTTGTCTATTGGAGCACCACACACCTACTACATTTTGTATGGTAACTTATGACAAGATATAATTTACACCAAAATATAACTGGGTTGAACTGGACGAGGCTTAGATATGATAAAATATAATTTATTCCTTGAAAAAGGTGAACACACGAGATATACAAATAAGAGGCAAAATATAGACACTTACTTAAAGGTTAGGACAAGAAAGCCATCAGGATACAGGATGGGCCATTTCTTCCATAATTCAGTTTCAGATGATGACATCACAGCAATACATGAAGATCATGCATGAGGACACTTGAGTAAGGGGTGACTTGGCCTTATATACCATTTCAACCCTTCTCTTACACTCAAGGCGCCGAGCTGTCTAGCACAAATCTCTTTGAACAGATGGAGTCTGCAGTTTCCAGAGCAGACCCAAAACCCCTTATACATTTTAATACCTACACATATTAAAATACCCGGTTCTGGTAGGTCCAGTGGGTCCAAACTTTCCAGACCTTAATGCCGGAAGTGGTACACTATAGGGTCCAAATTTTAGCTCGCTAGGACCTATGGAACCAGAGTTATACAAATATCACATAAACCGTTTTATATTTTATTATAAAAATCTCAGCTAAAAAGAAATCTCAGCGTTTCACTAAATCCCCATTGAGAACAATGGGCTCCGCCGCCATGGGTTTCAATGGAGCAACTCCGCCGTTGTAGTAAATGGAGTTTCCTACCATAGACTTTCAATGGGGAACCGCCGCCATTGAAGTCTATGAGAAAATCCACAAATCTTTACATTCGTCCACACTCCGTCTGGTTGGTCTGAGGGGGTTGGGAAGGGGCATGCATTAAAGCCGGAACCTTGGCTACATGACACCCAAATCCCATCCCTCTGGTCATTCCAGAACCGGAGATATGGACTTACACATTTCAACATTTTCCACTTAGTCGTTTTTCCGCCACGCGGCTTCTCCCCATTGGAATCAATGGCCGGCGCCGCCATTGACAATGCATGGCGCCCGCCGCCATTAGATTCAATGGTGCGACCCTCCTTTTCCGCTCGACCCCTTAAGGGGATCCCTCATTCCTGGACCCGGAGTGGATCGTGTGTGGGGGTTCCTTGGGGTAAGGGACAAAAAGAATTTTATTCCCAGGGGCCCTAGAACCCAAGATTCCCACGCCAATTGTCGTTGAAATTGACCAAAGTGATTAAACTCTTTTAATAGACATTGTATCCGCTTTTGCGGTCTGCGGTTTGGATGGCTGCCAATCTGTTCCTCGAGGCCGGCATTGAGGAATCTCCATTGAAGTCAATGAGCCCATTGATTTACAATGGGAAACCGCCGCTGCTCCTCCTCTCGGACGCCACCTGCTGGTCGTCGCTGGAAAACAGGTCCAAAACCGCTACTTCTGCCATTAGAAAGCATGGAGGCTCAATGGCGACCTATGGACGGCTGCAAAATGGAGCCTGAAAAGGCGGGAAAATTACACAAAGGGCTATAACCACTGTTTTAACATTAACCCTTTCCCTCCCGCATCAACCCTAGTGTATGTGTGGGTGCAAACACCAGGATAACACAATACATTTACACAGGGGAATAAACATTTGGATATTGAAGCAAGGCAAAACACATTACTGGACCTCAGTCCAGTTAACCCCTTGCTTCCCTGATGAGAGTAGAGGGTGGCCAAATAGGGGTGTAACCCCTTTAATCCCGGGCCAAATCCTCTCTATCGTCACAACCGCTCCCTCACCTTGTGTTTACAGGGCAAAACAAGGCACTTAAATAAAATGAGGTTTATGAAACATGTACAGTTGGGGAAAGACACACTGGGGAAGAGAGGTATGGGGGGGTCACTGAAGATCTGCTATCCAGCGCCATGCTGGGCATGTCTCCACACTTCTCCATCCTGCTTTTAGCTCTGGTGTGGGAAACCTCTGCAGCTTCTTATGCCTTCACAGGCTTCCATGTATAGAAATTTTCCCTTAACTTCCTAACCCAATCGTCCCTTCCCTAGGCCCGTTTCTATACACCCTACCCCTCCCTGAGTGCAGGCTGTCACAGGAGAACTCACTTATTTCTATCATAGCCAGATGGAGGCAGTGCTCACCCCTGGAATGTCTGTTTGTGCCAACCACGGCAGCCGGACCTTTTGAAAATTTGAGCCAGTGTCGTTGACCAAACTCGTCAGCTTCTCCATCTGGCAGACAAACCAAATTCTGTTCCGAATCTTTTCAATCGTTGGAATCGTGTTCTGTTTCCACAATGCTGCGGTCTCGCACCTCATTGCCGTCGCAAAGTGGATGATCAATTTGTTCCCTGCCCTTGACAGACCTTCCAGTGGCTTATTTAGCAGAAACAGCCAGGGATCCTGGGGAATTTCGAGGCCCAAGATCCTCTGTAACCAATTCTGAATCTGTTCCCATATTGGGATCAAACGAGGACAGGACCACAGCATGTGCAACAAGTCTCCCGACTCTCCGCATTGTCTAGGGCACAAGGGGGAGTAACCTGGTACAAATGTAGATAATCTGACCGGGGTGAGATACCACCTCATTAATACCTTATATGAGTTCTCCTTTAACGTCGTGCAGATTTAACTTTTTGCTGCCGCCTCAAGTATCGTTGTCCATTCCTCGTCCTCTAACGTCGTCCCTATTTCTGCCTCCCACTGAGTCATGTAGGTAGAGAAAAGGATCCAAGACGAAGCACTGTTCCATCGCGTGAAACGCGTTGTGGGGGAGATTGAGGTGTAGCCCTGTGTGTGTGTGATGTCGGATTAAAGTTGCCTGGATCTTTGCCACTTGCAGTAGCGCCGGATCCTTTTCTCTGCCTACTCCACAATCGTCACGGTTGCATGCAGGAAAACGGAGTTCAGAAGCGAGCAGGACCCAGGTCGGAGAGCATATAGAGGTAATGGAAATTCCCCCCCCAGCCCCGATCCGGTCTAGTGGCTCACATTTGCACCTCTTGCTCCGTTCACAAGTGGCTTGTACTGACACCTACGGGTGCCGTGGCTGTGTACCGGAGCGCAGGACAGTTTCTTTGTTCACTGCGTCATGTGACCTAGTCTCAGCCCGTGGCTGTTGCCAGGATCGATCACTTCCCTATACAGTCTAGATGTGAGCCCCCCTGTGTCGTGCCCCCGTGCACAGAGCGTCTCAAAATTCGTCACCTAAGGACGATTTATGTGTTTGGTATAAAATGCCCTGATCTGGAGGTATCTAAAGAACTCGGTGTTGGGAATGTCCTTATCTGACTGAATCTGTCTAAATGTTTTGATTGTGTTCCTGCCCTCCAGATCCTTCAATCTCCTGTACCCTCCCTAACTCCAACATGTAAGCCCCCCTTCTTCCAGCCCTGGGGCCAAATCCAGATTCCCCCACAATGGGGCCATCAGCGAGTGCCTCGTAGTCAGAGCACTATCTGAATTTAGTGGCCTCCCAGATTGCAATTGAGTTGTTCATTGAGGCTAGCGGTTTCTTTATCTCCTTGAACCTAGATTTTGGGTACCAAATTAAGTTACTAATTTCTAGTGCGGCGCAGAGTTCACTCTCTATGCCGAACCCATCTGCGTAGCTTTGGATCTAGATGCCATTGGATAATTTGACTTAATTGGGCCGCTCTGTAATATATGAGAACAAGCAAGGTACCGCCAGTCCGCCTGTGTCTTTGGGCCTCATCATTATTCTAGCCTTTATTCGTGCTTTTGTGTTCTCCCAAATAAATGTAAGAACCTTTGTCTGCATGTCCCTAATATCTGCATTCTCTATGGGTATGGGAAGTGTCTGAAAGAGGTACAATAATCGGGGAAGAAGGTTCATTTTAACGCTATAAATTCTTCCAATCCATGAGATACCATACGATGCCCATTCTTTTATCTCCTTTCCCAGGGATTGCAAGAATTTTGGATAATTTGCCTTATATAGCAATTTTACTTCCTTGGTCAAATTGACCCCTAGGTACTTAATTGCTTTAGGTAAAATTAACCTCTATTAGTTTTTCTGTATCTTTTGGGAGATTTAGACTCATGGCTTCAGATTTCGCCTGATTTATTTTGAAACCTGATATCCTGTTAAATTTTTCCAGCAGGTCAAAGAGGTTGGGTAGAGAGACCAGGGGCCTGGACAGCATCAGGATGAAATCATCCGCATACAATGCTGTCTTATGTTCCTGGGAATGAATTTGGATCCCTGTAATGTCCATGTTACCGCTAATCCGGACTGGTAGTGGCTCCATGCATAAGGCGAACAACAAGGGTGATAGCGGGCAGCCCTGCCTTGTGCCACTCTTTATTTTAAGAAATCCTGACGGGAATCCCTGATGAACTACCCATGCCATAGGGATCGTATATAGTTCTTTGATTGCCCTCAAGACTCTGTCCCGAAATCCAAACGCTACAAGCGTGGCATCAAGGTACGGCCAGTCTATCCTATCGAAGGCTTTCTCTGCATCTAAGCTTAAAATAATTCCGGGATCTTGTTGGTATTTATGTAATCTATAATATCAATAACCCTTCTAGTATTATCAGCCACTTGTCTACCTTTGATGAAACCAACTTGATACGAGTGAATCAGCCTGGGTAGAATAGTACTCAATCTATTGGCCAGCAATTTTGAGTAAATTTTTACATCCGAATTAATCAGTGAGATCGGCCTATAGCTTGGGCAATTTGTGGGGTCCTTACCCTGCTTATGAATCACTCAGATGGACGCCTGCAGCATCTGGTCCGAGAAAGACCCCCCCCCCCAGGATATTATTGTACATCTTTAACAAATAAGGGGTCAGGATCCCAATATATTTTTGTAATATAAATGTGAGAATCCGTCTGGGCCCGGAGCTTTTGCAGGTTTCAGATTAGTAACCACCTCTTGTAGTTCTTCCGCTGTAAACTCCTTCTCTAGGAACTCCCGCTCCAACCCCATCAACCTTCTCAAATCCGAGTCTGCTAGAAAATTCTCTAGCGCCCTGCTCGTGTTAGCGTTGTGTTTCACCTTCTTCCCATCATACAGCCCTTCATAATATGTTCTAAACTCCTCAACTATGTGTTTGGGATTTGAGGTTAACTTTCCTTCCCTGTTCCCGATTGCGTGAATTGTATACTTTGACTGTCTGTTGCGGATTTTATTTGCCAGCATGGTATCCGGCTTGTTCGCCTTTTCAAAAAATGTCCTCTTTGTCCAACTCAGTGTCTTTTCGGCCTGGGAGGTAAGGAGTAGATTAAGTTCTATTCTTACATCTTTCAACTCCTTCAGTGTCTCCTCTCTCCCCGTCCTGTTATGTAGTATGGAGAGTTCATGGAGCTTTTCTCTCAGCTGATTTATTTTGGCTTCCCTCTGTAACGGGTATTCCCCCACCCAATCGCATATAGTGTGTGTGTGTGTGCGGGGAACCTAAGGTTACCTGGTGTGGTGCGTTGTACCTGTCAGGCTCACAGGAGGCCTGAGCCTCCGCTAGTGAGAGCCTGGGGTGAATCTCTGGGACGTTCTGGTTTTCAGCGCCTCCACCTGTGTAGGGTTCTAGGAATGTAGAAGGTTGTCTACACAGGACCCACATATACAATAAGCACATACACGGAGATCTATATAACCACTTTACTGTAATGCAGAATAATCACACTTTGATAATAATAATACTTCCCCTAGAGGGTAACTCCACAGTATATAACGCAGTCCCCAAAGTGTCTTTCACTCCACTAGGAGTGTACCTTCCACCCACCACCGTGTGCCCCACACCGTGTCCACAGTTAACCCCTTTGTCCCGTGGTCAACACTGCCACTATGTGAGAATATACACATACACTCCCCCCCCCACACACTCCCCCCCCACACACTCCCCCCTCCCACACACCCCTCCCCCCCACAGTATATAACGCAGTCCCCAAAGTGTCTTTCACTCCACTAGGAGTGTACCTTCCACCCACCACCGTGTGCCCCACACCGTGTCCACAGTTAACCCCTTTGTCCCGTGGTCAGTGCTGCCACTATGTGAGAATATAAGTATGGATAGGTGGTTTGTTGGTGCACTTTTGAAAGGTACCTGCCGAGCGCTCCTGCACTCGGGCCTGCAAGCGACTTCGAAAATGATCCGCCGCTTGGTGATCCCGTCTGTGATCCGGTGCTTCCTCGCACGGGGTTCCGCCAGGGGCGATCCCACCCTGGAGATAGTCTCTGTCTCTTACGCACAGACTTGAGCCCAAGTCTCTTCACGGGAAGCGCAGCGTTCGCTGTGTCCCTATCTAACACTGGCACTAATGTGACAGGGTCCCTAACCTAGGGCCTGTCCCTATAGCACCACAAGCTGGGAGGGACTCAGGACCTATCTGGGGCCTAGGGGGTTGCTGGCCTAATGCAGTGGGTCACTGACCCCTGCACTCACCTCCTTCACCTAGCTCTTCCTTGTCCAGACTGTCTAACGTGGTCCCCAGCGTGCAAAAAGTATCTAATTCTGCCAAGCAGGGACCTCCTGCAGCCCTATTGGCTCCCTGGCGTCATGGGGCCGCTCACGAGACTCATGGGACTTGTAGTCCCATCCAAGAGCCTTCCCTGGTAGGCTAGGGTTTGCGCGCCCCTTTCTGCGCATGCACAACTCTGCCAGGCCACCGGGGGCTTACTGCGCATGCGCGACATAGCGCAAGATGGCGCGCCCTGCTCGGGAGCCGCCGAGAATCGCCGGGACTCCCAAATGCTCCCTACACTGGCCCCCACGCTCCAGAAGTGCCGGCGGGGTCCATCGAGTGACCCCCGGCAGCGGAGGAAATGAGGGGGGGGGGTCGCAGGGCAGCAGGGACGTAGAGGGGACCTGGCTACACCTCTTTTTTTCCCTCCCTGCCGCTATGTTGAACAACGTTCCCCTCAGGGGGGCCTTATGAGCCCCCCACAACATTATGTGAGATTCCACACTGCCTTTGTTTGTCTTTAAAGAATTGTGAGATCTCTTCTTGTATGGTTTGTGCGATCTCTGGGATCTTAATTAATGATTCATTGAGTTTCCAATTTACCCCCGGGCTAGCTAGCCTGATTTGAGAGCACCGCAGCTCTATTGGTGCATGATCCGACCATGAAATATCATGGATTCCTGAATAGGAGATCTGCGGGACCAGTCTATTCGACACAAAGAAGTAACCGATCCTGCTGTAGCCGTCATGTGGGTGCGAGTAAACAGTAAATCCCCTTTCTTCCGGGTGCTGTTCCCTCCAGATATCTACAAGTTGTCTGTCCCTAATACCCTGACGGAGAGTGCCTACACCTCCCCTTTTGATTATACTTCTTTGTTTGTTTCCGTCCAACGCCGGGTCTAGATGTTAATTAAAATCTCCCGCTACTACTATGCTCCCCTCCGCCACCCTATCCAGCTGTGCAAAGAATGTCCTAAAACATTGAGGGTCATCTTCACATGGGCGTATACCGATGCTAGTGTCAGGCTGCTCCCATGCACCGTCCCTGTTAGGATAAGATATCTACCGTCTATGTCCCTTTTGATTTTTTCCACCTTAAACGGCAAATTATTGTGGAACAGTATCGCCACCCCTTATTCCTCTGCCGCTGAGGCCAGATAGAACTGGCGGAAATGCCGTCTAAGAACCTTGGGCTATTTCTAGTGCTGAAGTGAGTCTCACAATATCACACCCGCTTTTCTAGTTCTGTACTCCCTAAAGGCAACGCGTCGTTTCTGAGGGCGGTTATAACCTCTAACGTTGTGTGACTCCCATGTTACTGCCATGTTACTGCTTTAGTGAATCGGCGTACCCTCGGCGTACGCACTTTCGGGTTCCTTCCAGAGATCTGCCACCCCCAGTGTTCTTCGTGCCTTGCGCCCGCTTCCAACCGTGACAACAACTTGGGGGACAGGAGGGGGGGGAACACACAGGGATAGACAAGGAAAACCAAACAACACCCAACAAATCCAACACTATAACCAACAACGGAAATGAGCTGTATTTCATCCTTTCGGACCGAAGCTCGACTGCCCAGGGGCACCGTGCCTCCCTCCTCCCCCTTCCACCTGGGGGGCCGCTGCCCCCACCCTCCTGGAGCCTCCCTTCCCCTGGGTCTTCACCTATGGGTTTAGCAGTCTCAGTCCCCATAGGTTGTCGGCGCCACTGCCCGGATGGAGTAGCTTCTGCCCCCCCCCCCCGGCGCATTCCTACATATTACCCCAATGTCTGGTATAACGTACTTTTTAATAAGTTCCCTACCCACCTATCCTCCCATTTCTCACCATTATAAACTCTGCCCACTGGCTAGAACTCTTTTCCCTCCCCCACTTTCACCTTGGTGACTGCTGATCACTTTCCCCCCTCTATCTGGGGTCTGTGACGCATCTCTTTACAGTATCACACACCTAGAAATATTGTGATAACATTTATTAAATGAGATGAGATTGTGGGAAAAACAACAACAGAAAAAGAACAAATCTAAGTGCAGATGGGAAAACTTTTGGGTGTGTTAATTCACAGGGCGTCTTGGCTCATATGTGCAGCCCACTCACAAGGTGTAAGTGGTATATGGGCAACAACTGGTGTCTTGAGTGCATGTGGTCTCCTGTGTCCGGGCGATGATACTCTCCACCCCAGGTATTCAGTGTGGTGGTGAGATGCAAAGACAAAAGGACATGGTGCAGATCAATGGTATAAAGGTAGGTATCTTATGCACGTTATAAAAATGCGCACTTACAATAAAATCAAATTAAAACCGCGTGTATCGCGTAACCGTGAGAGAAGTGAGGATGTGGTACTGCCGTGGCTCACCCCGCCGCCTCCGTTCTGCGCCCCGTCAGCTCTCCCGCGTAGTTAATTTCCCCCCGAGATGTTAGAACTGAATTCTGTTTTATTTATTGATTTGAACTGACGTTCTCTGCAGCTGCGGCAGCCAAAGAAACCATTACTGCGCTGAAGCAGTTTGCCGTTTGTGAAGTGCCTCTTTATTAATGCACCGGGTGCCAGGTTATTTTTAAGATTACACGCTTTCCTGAGAATCACATTCGGTTTTTCCGGTATGATTTCACCCAAAATGGGACATTCTTGAGAATACCCCAATGATTACTGATGATGTTTTTGATTTCCTTTGCTTCCCCAACTGTAATTTGTGAGGAAAGCAAAGTCCAATGGATCATTCCTTCTAGAATCTTCTCTTTTGAGCGAATCTACCCTGGACATTGCCTCATCTAATCGTTATAGTTTCTCTCTCCAAACCTCCCTTTCAGTCTGTTGGCCGGCATATAATAGGTCTCCCTATCACTGCAATTTCCTTTAATTCGCGGAAACTGCCCCGATGGCACATTGTCCATCCATCTGGGCAGGTGGCAGCTGGATCTGAATATAAAATTGCTCTTATCTGTATCCTTGAAACACGTTCTAGTTTTAATGTTACCTTCCTCTATGAAGATGACTAGCTCAAGGAAATTCACTTGGCCGCCACTGATATTGCTAGTGAATCTTAAATTACTAATCATTAGTATTCAAAGACTGCAAGAAGGACTCTAACTCTCCCTGTTCCCCCTTCCAAATTAAACACGTCGTCGATGAAACGACGCCAGAGGCCCAGGCCCGACCCGACTCTTCACCCTGCCAGATCTTCTCGTCTTCTCAGACGGCCATAAACCGGTATTTTACCATTAACCTAAAGTTCATAAAAGTGTAGTCAATCCCCCAGGCAGGCCCATCGTCTCGGCGATTGACTCACTAACGGCCAACCTGTCACTGTATATAGACGGGTTCCTTCAGAAATACGTGGTGCAGCAAAGGGCGTCTCTGAGGGACACAACACGTATGATTAACAGTCACTAAGTAAAGTGGGAGCAACATTATCTAATGGCCACGTGCGACGTAATGTCGCTTTATACATCAATAGAGCGGGATAAAGGCTGTGAGGCCGTAAACAAAGTTCTACTAAGGGATGTGGACGTGACTGAGATACAAGTCAATTTCATTATAGATGGGATTAGGTTCCCGCCGAGCTATGCTAACCTGTTTATGGCCGTCTGGGAAGACGAGAAGATCTGCCTGTGTGTCCTGTGTCCCCCTGCAGTGGGAGGGACAGATGTGAGGGGCTGTGTGTCCTGTATGGATTGTATACGTGTTTCTTTGCCTGGCTCTGTGCCCTGTATGGATTGTATATGTGCTTCTTTGCATGGCTCTGTGCCCTGTATGGATTGTATACGTGCTTCTTTGCATGGCTCTGTGCCCTGAATGGATTGTATACACTGGCGACACACTTTATTCGAGCTTGGCTAGTCCCACGAATTCGGGTATACCCGGGTGTATTGAGGTTTGTGACTGTTTTCTGCCCGAGTGCATTGAGGTATTTTCCAAGCAGGGATTGAAGCATTTTATTCCCGCTGGCTGCAATACTGCACAGTATATATATATATACTGCATTACAATTCATGAATTTATGTAATCTGGTAGACACGCGAAGCATTGCAGCCTATTAAATCCTAATCATTATCATTTAACAGATCAGCCGCCCGTCAGCCAGGCACGAACCCAGGCTGGGAAGGCAAACGCAACGGGGCTTGTCAGAGGTGAGGAGCGGCGCATTCCAGGTATCTGCCAGGTACATACTGGGTATTTGCTCGAATAAAGTGTGTCGGTGCAGTATGTGTTTCTTTGCCTGGCTCTGTGCCCTGTATGGATTGTATACGTGTTTCTTTGCCTGGCTCTGTGCCCTGTATGGATTGTATACGTGTTTCTTTACATGGCTCTGTTCCCTGTATGGATTGTATATGTGTTTCTTTGCCTGGCTATGTGCCCTGTATGGATTGTATACGTGCTTCTTTGCTTGGCTCTGTGCCCTGTATGGATTGTATATGTGCTTCTTTGCATGGCTCTGTGCCCTGTATGGATTGTATATGTGTTTCTTTGCCTGGCTCTGTGCCGTCTATGGATTGTATATGTGTTTCTTTGCCTGGTGCCTGGCTCTGTGCCCTGTATGGATTGTATATGTGCTTCTTTGCATGGCTCTGTGCCCTGTATGGATTTTATATGTGCTTCTTTGCATGGCTCTGTGCCCTGTATGTATTGTATATGTGTTTCTTTGCCTGGCTCTGTGCCCTGTATGGATTGTATATGTGTTTCTTTGCCTGGTTCTGTGCCCTGTATGGATTGTATATGTGTTTCTTTGCCTGGCTCTGTGTCCTGTATGGATTGTATATGTGTTTCTTTGCATGGCTCTGTGCCCTGTCTGGATTGTATACGTGCTTCTTTGCATGGCTCTGTGCCCTGTATGGATTGTATATGTGCTTCTTTGCATGGCTCTGTGCCCTGTATGGATTGTATGTGTGTTTCTTTGCCTGGCTCTGTGCCCTGTATGGATTGTATATGTGTTTCTTTGCCTGGCTCTGTGCCCTGTATGGATTGTATATGTGTTTCTTTGCATGGCTGTGCCCTCTATGGATTGTATATGTGTTTCTTTGCTTGGCTCTGTGCCCTGTATGGATTGTATATGTGTTTCTTTGCATGGCTCTGTGCCCTGTATGGATTGTATATGTGTTTCTTTGCATGGCTCTGTGCCCTGTATGGATTGTATATGTGCTTCTTTGCATGGCTCTGTGCCCTGTATGGATTGTATATGTGTTTCTTTGCCTGGCTCTGTGCCCTGTATGGATTGTATATGTGTTTCTTTGCATGGCTCTGTGCCCTGTATGGATTGTATATGTGCTTCTTTGCCTGGCTCTGTGCCCTGTATAGATTGTATATGTGTTTCTTTGCCTGGCTCTGTGCCCTGTATGGATTGTATATGTGTTTCTTTGCCTGGCTCTGTGCCCTGTATGGATTGTATATGTGTTTCTTGTCCTGGCTCTGTGCCCTGTATGGATTGTATATGTGCTTCTTTGCAGGGCTCTGTGCCCTGTATGGATTGTATATGTGCTTCTTTGCATGGCTCTGTGCCCTGTATGGATTGTATATGTGCTTCTTTGCATGGCTCTGTGCCCTGTATGGATTGTATATGTGCTTCTTTGCATGGCTCTGTGCCCTGTATGGATTGTATACATGTTTCTTTGCCTGGCTCAGTGCCCTATATGGATTGTATACGTGCTTCTTTGCATGGCTCTGTGCCCTGTATGGATTGTATACATGTTTCTTTGCCTGGCTCAGTGCCCTATATGGATTGTATACGTGCTTATTTGCATGGGTCTGTGCCCTGTATGGATTGTATACGTGTTTCTTTGCCTGGCTCTGTGCCCTGTATGGATTGTATATGTGCTTCTTTGCATGGCTCTGTGCCCTGTATGGATTGTATATGTGTTTCTTTGCATGGCTCTGTGCCCTGTATGGATTGTATACTGTACGTGCTTCTTTGCATGGCTCTGTGCCCTGTATGGATTGTATATGTGTTTTTTTGCATGGCTCTGTGCCCTGTATGGATTGTATATGTGTTTCTTTGCCTGGCTCTGTGCCCTGTATGGATAGTATATGTGTTTCTTTGCCTGGCTCTGTGCCCCATATGGATTGTATATGTGTTTCTTTGCCTGGCTCTGTTCCCTGTATGGATTGTATACGTGTTTCTTTGCCTGGCTCTGTGCCCTGTATGGATTGTATACGTGTTTCTTTGCATGGCTCTGTGCCCTGTATGGATTGAATACGTGCTTCTTTGCATGGCTCTGTGCCCTGTATGGATTGTATATGTGCTTCTTTGCATGGCTCTGTGCCCTGTATGGATTGTATATGTGTTTCTTTGCCTGGCTCTGTGCCCTGTATGGATTGTATACGTGTTTCTTTGCCTGGCTCTGTGCCCTGTATGGATTGTATACGTGTTTCTTTACATGGCTCTGTGCCCTGTATGGATTGTATATGTGTTTCTTTACATGGCTCTGTGCCCTGTATGGATTGTATATGTGTTTCTTTACATGGCTCTGTGCCCTGTATGGATTGTATATGTGTTTCTTTGCCTGGCTCTGTGCCCTGTATGGATTGTATACGTGTTTCTTTGCATGGCTCTGTGCCCTGTAGGGATTGTATATGTGTTTCTTTGCCTGGCTATGTGCCCTGTATGGATTGTATACGTGCTTCTTTGCATGGCTCTGTGCCCTGTATGGATTGTATACGTGCTTCTTTGCATGGCTCTGTGCCCTGTATGGATTGTATATGTGTTTCTTTGCATGGCTCTGTGCCCTGTATGGATTGTATACGTGTTTCTTTGCCTGGCTCTGTGCCCTGTATGGAGAGCAGCTGCAGCAATGAAAGTGGCTCTACGCGTTTCGTCGTACTAGACAACTTCCTCAGGAGCAATGAATGCTCCTGCTCTTTCTACTGAAGGCTTCAGAGTTGCTGAGTTCCCCCACCGTTTGCCTCCAAGACCGGATGCCGTCACCCCAACAGCGGATGTGACGTCAGACGCCATCTCCCACCCGGTCTGTTGTGAGTCTAAGGAGAAGATCCCCGGTGAGCTGCTCCACACTGAACCAGCACTCCATTTGCCTCAAGTAAAGCCTTATGTGAACTATGATTATGTACACAATGTGAGTACAATTCCTAAAATTTGTTGTTTGTTTATATAAATTTTATGCACGATCGACACTATGGTCTGCCTTTCTTTTGCATGTCTCTGATCCACTCACATCTACTGACGTCTGAGCTGAGGTGCTGATTTCTTATGCTGTAAACCTGGGCTGTTGTTCCTGAAGATCCTGACACCTTTCTACCTGCTGTGTAGATCAATGCTTTTTACCTTTTGACCTGCTGTAAGTAGGCATTGCTATAGAGCCAAGACATACATGTTTTATCCAGATTGAAAAGAACTTATTACACTATTGTATGCATTTATTTTTTATTTTTCATGGTGTATCCCTGCTATCTTCGCTCCCTTCCCATCCCGGACAAGCTACTATTGAAAGGAATCTGTACACATTCCTGGAAGGTTGAGAATTTGATCAGTGATCACCTTGACACATTTTATTTTGAATTTTAATTTTGTGCACTATTTTATCACAGATTGGGTGTGGTTAGCGCCGGTAACAAATCACTTTAAGTTCACTTAGGCCACTCTGTGTCCAGGGACCTGGCGCAGAGGTGATCTCCCTAGGAGAAGAGGGAACCCCACTTCAATACGGGAGGGCGTACCTGGCAAAGGGACAGCACGGAGAGATGTGCGGCTAGAGCCGGCAGCTGCATGGGGCAGTCTGCTACCGAACGATTATCAATAAAGATGGCCTTGTTAATGAAAACCCCACTGTGTGAGTGTGAGATTACTCAGCAGTGGCGGTCACCACCGAGAAGGAGTTCCTCACCAGGACCATCTCCCTGCGGAAGCACAGATCCTGATGAGGTGGAGGCGCTGCACGTGAAGTAAGTTGGACTCGTACCCACTACCTCAGCTACCTGTCCTGATGACATCCCCTAATACCATCAAGCGGGAGACTCAGGAGTCCTGTTACTGGCAGGTGCACCACCATACACGATCACGTAATGGGGACCTGGTTAGACCACACGGGCCAATGTGAGATTGGGTGGGTTAGACTAGGGGATACACCCGTTACATATATATATATATATAATATATATATAATCCCAGCAGCGCCTGTGTTACACCCTTACAGCACAGGTACTGTGTCTATGGGGCTCTGATATCATTACTGACGCTTTAGTCTGTCTATGTGCACAGTATATATATATATATATATATATATAATCCCAGCAGCGCCTGTGTTACACCCTGACAGCACAGGTACTGTGTCTATGGGGCTCTGATATCATTACTGACGATTTAGTCTGTCTATGTGCACAATATATCTAGAGCCAATACTAGGCTAACGCCAGCCATAATAATACAGGTATCTGCGCTGGGGGCACAATAGTACCTCACTATATCACTGGGGGCCACTATGTGACCTAAGGGCCGCAGGAGGAAGGGAGAATTTGGCCATCAGCTCTATTATAGGTACCCAGAGGCCACTTACCCCTTCCCTCCCTACCTCCTCCGTGGGGATCACGTTAATACTTTAACCTATTAGTCTGTGTATTTGATAAAATAAAACCTTTATGTTTTGGGTAAGTTTTAGACCCTAAATTGTTCTGGTGGTTGGACCATAGGAGGTCCCTTGACTGCCTGGGTGGGTGGGTGACTGCCTGCCTGGGTGGGTGACTGCCTGGGTGGGTGAGTGCCTGCCTGGGTGGGTGACTGACTGAGTGGGTGGCTGCCTGGATGACTGACTGTCTAGGTGGGTGACTGCCTGGGTGGGTGACTGCCTGGGTTGACTGACTGGGTGGGTGACTGACTGCCTTGGTGGGGGTATTTTTTTAAATATTTATTCGGGGGGTGTGGGGGTATTTTTTTATATTTATTCGGGGGGTGTGGGGATATTGTCAGTCGTGCTGAACCTACATGCGCTGTCATTATAAAGCCCTCCCCTCACCCCCCCGCTCACCTCCCTCCGAAGGCCCTGAGCTTTGCAAACCACCGGCGCTGACCCAAATGGACCCGCCCTCTGAGGCCTCGTTATGGGTCAGCCGCAGATCCATATCCTTATAATCTCACCCGATATTCTTGTTTACTGATGCGTGTTACCGAAAAGCCTCACCATAACGCACCCACAATCCCCCCCACAAATCTGGTGAGCCCCCCGAATGGGGTCCATATAGCGAATTAGTGGCGGGCACTTCCGTGGCTCTTTCTCCATGATTATCGTGGCCAAAATGGCACACGCCTCTAGCCAATTCCAGAATGATTTGGGGATAGTGTCGCTGTCCCCGTCCTTATCTTTGTCCTGTGACCTCTCCGACCTCCCCTCAGCGTCCTTGTAACTTGGCAACAGCGAGAATATTTCTACATAATTGTCACGGGAGACCGGGTTATTTACACCTTTTTACCGGGATCATTCATTGTGCAAAACACGGAAGAGAAATAAAGTGTCATTTATTCGGCATAAATTCGCTTACACACAATGATACACAAAATACAGACACAAAGACACACTTACTTTGGGGCTGGGGTAGAAAACTAGACTCTCCTAGGTGCAGGGATCTCTATGGGAGAGTTTTACCCTGACCGGGATTTAGCCCGGAATCTCCTGGAACCCAAATCGGCAGAAAGTCTCACACGCCCCCGCTACGTTCCCTCCTGAGAACTTGGTCCCTCCTGACCGCGAGTTACTCCCAATCTCCTGGAACTCAAATCGGCGCAAAATCCCAGCGCGTGCGCTGCGTGCGATTCTGGGAACTTGGGCGCAGAAGGCGGGACTTAGTCTCTGGCGGGCAGGATTTTCAGGCTGAAATAGAAGCCGGTTGCTTTGCTATTACAAACAAAGCAACTTTGAAAAGCCGCCCACGCTCTTTCAGCGCAGACTCAAGGGGAACACACAATCTGATTGGCTCGCGGCTTCTCATTGTATTCTCTGCTTCATTCATAAAATAGAAGCAGAGCGGACAGCCAATCAGCGCGTGGGAACTTTCCCGAGCAGCCAATCGGAGCCGAGCCGGCTAGAAAAGCCAGGTCAGTGGGAAATGTGAAACAGCTAAGGGGCATACGCAAGCTGCCACATACCCCCCCAGCCATCCCAATGCCCCCCGCTGGGGCAGGCCCCACCAGGTCTGGCAGAACAAGTGGCATCCCGGAGGACGGCCATTAATCTCCGGACCTGGTACTCCTCCTTTCCCCGCTGACCAAATGCTGTCCCCACCTCTGGGCTTCCTCTGGCTGCTCTGAACTCCGATGTCCAGCAGACATGCCGGCGCCTATGGGTTTGCACGGGCTGCCTGTGTGGGCATCGGTTCCGAATGTTTAAACATATTAAAACTATATTTGAATACACACTGGGTCTCGGGGATCCCCGTCAGCGATGTGGGACTTTAGGTGAAGGATTTGGGGGTACAGGGAACAGAAAAGGAAAAATGTCTCTTTATTTCTGCTGCCTTATTCCTCCACACACTTTCCCTGTGACTCAGTTTGGACTCTGAGCTCCCCTCCCCCCCCCCCCCCCCAACCTTATATACGGTTGGGGCACCCACAAACCCTATACTGGTTGTGGGTCACCTTGGCACTAGCTGGGGTACCCCCTTAACCTAGGGATACAGCTACAGGAATACATATGTCTCCCTGTGCCTCATTGTCTGTCTGTCTGTCTGTCTGTCTGCCGCGGGAGGCCAGGTCTCCTAACACATTTATATTTCAGGGATCAGTCACACGGCAAAACCAGGGAAAGGAAACAAACTGATCGGCGCCGCCCCACTGGTGAAATGTAACGCAACACCGCCACCCGGTGGTGGATAGGGCCAATAGCACCTGAGCAATAAACAGAAGTAAAATAATAAGAGTTATTAGCAACAAATAAAATAAATACAAATCTTTAACCACTACTCACCCTCTGAGAAGAAGCAGCCGGTTCCTTCAGCAGAGGTGTTAGGATCGGCCGTCGGTCTGTCGCAGCGCTATACATTACGTGTAACCATGTGCTTTCAGGAATCTGCTTCTGGGTTTAACAAGCCATGTATCTGACTTCACACGTACTTAAGGTATTTTATAACATGCGGGGTAGCCTTCAATGTTTAAATAATAACTACGAACGGTCAGTTTTATTAATTAATCACCTCATATATTTATTTACTAGCTGATGGACCCGGCGTTGCCCGGAATGTAAATAGATAAAATAAATATCTGTTGTTTATAATAAAAAGGCGGCAGGGAGAGGCCTGTGAAAGTAGTAGGACATTGTTACTTAGGGTTGTGCGCACGTGGAGATGTAAAGGTGAGTAAAATGGGGGTAGGTAGTCACAGGGGTAGTGCTTCTCATATAAGTAGTAGGTGTTTGTATGTGAAATGATGGTGTAATGAGTGTGTAGGGGTAGAATGTGTGGTGTGTTCATGCGTAGGTGGATGTACAAAGGTGTAGGGTTGGAGGGGTATGGTACGGTTAAGGGAGGGGTAATGGTGTAGTGAATGTGTAGGGTTATGAGGTGCAGTGTTTTTAGGCGTAGATGGATGTAACACGCTTACCTTGTATGAGTAGAATGTTCCGTGTGTCATACGTGGTACGAGTTGATGTGAAAATGCTGTTTGTTTTCTGACCTGTCAAAGTGTGTAAAATTCATTAGTTACGGTTGACGGAAATATATATTTGGGGTGTACAGTGTGGTAAAGGGGGGTTCTGAAGAGTGGTGTAAGGGATGGTAAAGAAGAAGGGACGGGGGGCGTGGTTAAAAGTGGAGTGGAAGGAAGACACCGAGCAAGCAGGACCTGTGTCTATACAGCTCCGTCCCAAGAGAGGACAAAATAAAGATAACAGGGACCAAGAAACCCCTCAAAAAATATTTAACAAGCTGGGGGAAGATATCATCTTTGTGCTGAATGCCCCGGCGGCGGCGGTGGATTATACACAAACCCCAAGCATACACGCAAAGACCGGGTCCCCTGGGCCTCCTCTCTCAAATTGCCGTGTGGCTAAGATGGCGGCCAAGCAGGAGTGATTTACCTGGATCCGGCGCCAAACCCCGCAAGGTAGTCTCTCTGAGACCAAGGTCTGCAGCCCCCCAAACCATCTGGGACCCGGAGAGTGGAGCGAGGATCTGACCGGCGGCCTGATCTGCATCAACCCGCCGCTGGCTCCGGCGGAGAGAGGTGGGTGCCGCGCGGGAGTGGTGACGCCTGTCGGGCCTTTGATCTCCCCACCTAGGCAGCCTACGGGGGCCTCCCGCTCTGTCCCGTTCTGCGCGACGGCCGCACCTGGTGTCGGGTCCCGGCGGTGTCTCATACCCCCCCGTCAGCAGCCACTTCACTAAACAAAGACCCGCACCAAAATAATAAACACTGTTCAAAATAAAAATACTATGCTGGTGCGGCTGGAGGCTAACTAAAATGGCCGCCCTGGTGCTGTAGCTGCACGCCGCGCTTACCTCTCCCGGCCGGCAGTGAATCTGATTAGCGCGCCTTCCCACTATCCCCCCTGCCTCCCTGTGCTGCCTCCCACCTGCCTGCACCGTCGCTGCGAGGAGGGGGGCCGAGAACAGCTGCTGCCTGCACCGTCGCTGCGAGGAGGGGGGCTGAGAACAGCTGCTGCCTGCACCGTCGCTGCGAGGAGGGGGGCTGAGAACAGCTGCTGCCTGGATCGGAGCGGTCTCGCTCCCTGCGTTTCAGCCTGCGTGCCGACCAAATCCAAGATGGCCACCGCAGGTTGGATTTAAAGGCACAGCTCCCCCCAGGAACATAAATAAATAAACACCACAACATAAAAAATCAGCCTAATCCTAGCCATGGGGCTGCTGAGGCAGGAGAATATAAAACAAAAGCAGATACACATGCCCCGGCCACTAGGCAATGCCCGCATAACCCCTGAAAACCCCAAGCATAGAAGCAATAAAGTGGCTCGCAGGCAGAGGAGCGACACAGCAGACACTGACAAGGTTAAATGACTCTGCCCCATTAAAAATGTTCTGAAAGGGGGTTTCCGGTGACGTCCTCCGGTATGGTGATGTAGGGAAAGAGCTCCGCGGACCCAACAGAATAAAACATAAATATAACGCTCTCCCGCCAACATCCCCCGACCGAACTCCAGCAAGAGAAACACAGAGGGAATGTCCAAACAACAGAAAAAAGCAGCAAATCAAGGGGTTACCAAGTATTTCTCACCCCCGCAGAAAAGCCCCGAGGGCTCTGCAGAAGCCCAAGATGGCACCGGAGCACGCGGCCCACAGGCCCCGCAGAGCAAATCAACACGGCCCAAAGAGACGGCTGCACCGGAGGAACCTGTAACCAGAGCCTACATGGAGGACCTAATGGCGTCCATGCACACGAAATTACAGGCCTCACTCCAAGCGGATCTCCGGGCACTGGCAGCGGAGCTAATAGAAGACATGCAGGGCCTCACGGAACGCACAACAGGCCTGGAGGGGAAGCTGGCAGAATCCCTCGCGCGACAGGCCGAGGCCGAGGAGGAAATCGTCCGCCTTGGAGAGGAAATCCAATTGCTAAAAGAGGGCCAAGAGGACCAGGAGAACCGGGGCAGGAGGCAGAACTTGCGCATCCGCAATGTCCCTGAAACGGTTCTCCCGGGTCAAATCAGACCGTACCTCACGGAACTCTTCACATCTATATGTTCGTCTCTAGAGGAAAAAGATCTCGAAATTGACAGAGCCCACAGAGCCCTGGGCCCTCGATCAGAAGATCCAGGCCCAAGACGTGACATAATAGTCAGAATGCACAGCTACACGACGAAAGAGAAGATCATCATAGCATGCAGAAGCTCCTCATCAATTACCTTCCAAGAAGAGGCCATACAGATATTCAACGATCTATCTCGCATCACGGTCACCCGGAGACGGGAGATGAAGCCCCTCACTGTGTTTCTCCGTGAAAATGAGGTGAAATACAGGTGGGGCTTCCCATTTAAACTTAACGCAAATAATGGAGGCAAGTTTCTCACCATCCGACGGCCGGAGGATATGCTCCCTTTCGCCCGAGCGCTGGGCCTATCTCCCCCAGCTGCATGGCTGCCTAACTCAACCCAGACAGCCACGTGAGGAGGGGACGCAGATGGCGGCCCTGCAGACACCACAAAAAGAGCGGTGCATCAACGCTCCACCAGAAATAAATGAGCTAGCGGCAAACTGAACCCCGACACCCGGTCCCCACACTGATTGACTCACCTCTGGATTGCGACGACAGCGGAGCAGGAGGGGATGGTACCTCGGATGGGGCACACCAGCCCTGGATGTCCTGCGTCTTGCGGCTTCCTCAGCAACAGACCGTCACCACGGCCTTCCAGGCCCAGATGTTCTGCAACCGGCCGGCAGCGTAATGCCCCTACTGGAGTCTGCTCACCTGAGGCCCAGGCTGGGCGGCCAGGGGAGCGAGTAGCAGCCGGGGGGATCGGTACCGCTACAGAGAATACTGCGTGGGCCCACGCATATGCAGAAGCCTCCAGGCTGGTTTTTCAAGGGGGGTCGGGTTAAGCGAGCAAAGAGGGCCCAGAAAGGGAATGGGATCCCACACCCGATTAAGGAATCCTCAAACTGTGAGTACACAACCCCTCCCCTACGGAAGGAGGCCGCATAACAGAGACCCCACAGACTAGAGGGTTGAGCCCGGCGGCTGCCGTGGTATAAATACCCCGGGACCGGGGCACAGTTTGGAGAACGGGATCGGTTCTCTTTCCCTTCCCACGTTTGAAGGAGCATCAGCGCATACGTTAACACTGACATCCCTGTTTGCCCCCCTCCTCCCCGCTGATGTTACCACCGAGTATTATTTGTTGAAGCTGATAAGATGTTAATGTGATAATGGGACTGTTTCCTCATGTTCTCTAATATCTCATAAGTGCTCTACCAGCGAGGATAAGTGCCAAGATCCAATCCGCAGGGAAACGCTTAGAAGAGCCGATACCTAAGCTAGATACATAAGGGACATAGATCCCATAACAGATGATACGTATCCCCCCCCCCCCACTCCCCCTCTCCCCCTCCCCCCCTTCATTACTTCCCCCATTTACCCCCCCCCCCCTCCCCAATGGATTACCTAAACTGAGAGAAGCTTACACCATGCTACCAAATAACACCACATGTAGCAAACATAATTGCATCTCCCCCTGTTCTCCCTCCCCCCCTATCAAACCCCCCTCCCCCCCTATCAACCCCCGCTCCCCCCCTCCTTCCCCCCCTCCCCCCTCCTTTCCCCTCCCCCCTCCCCCACACTCCCCTTCCTATCCCCCCCCCCACCCTCACATCACCCCTGAAAGGACCAGGAGACTGCTGCTACACCTCTCTAAGCATCACAAACACTCCATAAGGGTGACCTCAACGACACTAACTGAGAGGACGAGGGCCCACACGAAACTGGAGGGCAGGTCTAAAACAAGAGTAAACGTGTAGTAGTGGTACAAATAACAATGGTGGATGACTGTTAAAATGCTGCACTGCTTATAGTGTAACATATGCTCACCATGTCTTAAGGTACCAGTGACTAGAGTAAACATCTATGCACCCCCCCGTCCCGCTCCCCTCCTTCCCATTCCCTCCCCCCCTGTCCCGCTCCCCCCCTTCCCATTCCCTCCCCCCCTTCCCATTCCCTCCCCCCCACTCCCATTTCCCCCCCCTTCCCTCCCCTCTCCTCCTCCTCCCCTTCCCCCACCTCCCTCTCTCCCTCCCCACCCCTTCCCCCCCTCCCTCCTCCTCCCCCACGCCAACACTGAAGGGGCTTAGAAACTGGTGATACACCTCTCTGTGTGTCACAAATACCCTATAAGGTTCACCTCAAGGTTATTCACTGAAAGGGCCAGGGCCCGCATGAGACCGGGGCGCAGGCCTAAAACGAGTGTAAGCGAATAAATCTACAGTGATTGGTGATTGTTAAAATGATGATACATGTCAGGAGAGGTACTGCTTAGGATGAAACATGACTAAAGTAAATATGTATGCTCTCTTTCCTGCTCCCCACCCCCTTCCTCACCCCACCTGATCCAAGGTCTACGAAGGAGACCAAACGACAAAAGATGTCATCAATACTCGCCAATGATTCAGATAATAACATTGCCAAATGTTACTTTGTGGTTTTCTGTCTACCAATATGAATCCCCCTCCCCTCCTTAAGCTCCAGGGTTGCGAGACGGATCAATAGACACAGAACGGCTTATCAGCCCAATAGGGTTCCTGTCAATATTCTCACTATGTTACTCTGAGCTTACTACTACCCCAGCTCTCCATCCCCTCCTATACTAACCTCTCCATCTCTTCCCCCGCCCCCCCTTCCCTCCCCCCCACCCCCCCACCCCCCCCACTCCTCCCCCCCCTACACACCCCTCGCCCAGGAAGAGCTCCCTCAAGCTACTACATGGGTCCGAGCTTTTCTTGCACAGCCGTACCTGGACCACTGGATCCTCCCCCTCATTGGGCCATACGCCCTAATACCGGTACCTAACCCCGGCGGTATCCACTGGAGGTCCATAGTGGACCTCATCCTACTTTACCTCTTGCTGCTGATTCTGTCCCAGCAGACTCTTTCCCCCCTCTCCCCTACCCTCACCCCACCCCTCCCCACTCCCCACTCCCCACTCCCACCACCCCAACCCCTCGTCGGGCCAACCTGAACCGCACATACAGAAAACGACCCCCAGAGGGGATAAAAACGATCTTTGATTTACGATATAAGGATCCACCCGGTGGGAAGGGCGCGATCCCAATAGTGACAACACTCCAGCACCCAAATGGCTAGTCAGTCAGCAATCAAACTGGTTTCACTGAATGTGAAAGGTTTGAACAATAATAGAAAAAGAAGACTAGCGCTCCAGGAGCTGAAAAGGTCTAAGGGAGATATCATCTTCCTCCAGGAGACGCACTTTGCATCTCAAGAGCTGCCCAAATTAATTAGCAATGTATTCCCGACGGGCTTCTTCTCATCATTTAACAGTAAAAAGCACGGAGTAGCTATCCTACTCAGACAAGGAACCCCATTTAATATTACCAGAACGACCTCAGAGCCAGAGGGTAGATTTCTAATGGTATATGGCTCGCTCGCGGGTACGACGATCGCTCTGGTCAACATCTATGCGCCAAATGAAAATCAAACAGAATTCCTAAAAACAGTGTTAGAGAAGATTGATCCTAACTACCTATCCTCTTTTATTATAGGTGGGGACTTTAATATGGTGATAAACTCCACTGAGGACAAAGTCTCAACTCTGAATCGCTCACAAAGCGCATCCTCCCAGAAAATGGAGAGACAATTTAAAGCGATCAGTAGGGACTACTCCTTAATGGACATTTGGAGAATCCGACACCAGCGCCAAAGAGACACACATTTTACTCGGCGCCACACCAATCATACTCTCGTATAGACTATTTTTTTGCTACCAAAAATGTTCTCGAAGCCTCCACCAATTCGGAAGTAGGCCCCATTACGTGGTCAGATCATGCCCCTATCACAATCAAGAAAACTCCCGGATGATCTTCAACCAACTTTATTGACAACACACACTAGGGCTACACCGCGATCTCCCCCTCTACGCGTTTCACCCTCTAGGATAGGGCTTCGTCTTGGAGTGGGGAGACGCGGTGACTGCCGGACATTTAAACTTAAAAAAGCCCGCGAAAACGGGCAAACATGTTAACCCTTTCGTGTACAATTGCCATACACCGTATCCTCATTATTGCTGAGGTATATCAATCATGAATGGTACAAGCCCTTAAAGAATCACCATTAGAATAAACATTTCTATATTGGGCTCGTCCTAAAGTCAGGCAATGTCACGAAGGTATATTAAAAATTGCTAACAACACTTCAAAGTCTTACTGTGTCCCTAAATCAATATTACACTCATAAATACAGCTTCAAACCTATTCTCGTGTGCAAAAGCATTTGTTATGGTGCAAAAGCATTTATAAATACGATTCACATAATTAACTATAAAGGCTAAATGATGCTGATTATCATTGAATAGTAAATCATTCTGGGAAACAATAATAATAGAAGGGGAGGAGGGAGGAGGGGGGGAAGGGAAAGGAGAGGGGAAAGGAGTGAAGGGGGATGGAATGAGGGAGGAGGGGGAAGGGGGGAGAAGAAATGAGGAAACATAAGCGGAAGATACCTTGCACTTCTTATATAATAAAATAAACTGAATATTCCTAATTATTGATTAAAAGAAATACAAAGACACAGTCAAATCCCAAGAAAAAACAGTATCTAATATTACAAGAAACAACGCAGATCCCATTCCACATTAAGTCCATTGGGTTGTAGGGTATTTAATACAAAAATCCAATGTGCCTCTCGCTGATGCAAGATCTTAATCCGATCCCCTCCGCGAGGAGGTAATGCAATGTGCTCAATGGCCAAACATTGTAAGGTCTCTACAGAACCCAATGGACAAGAGTTAAAATGTAACGATACCGGATGCATCATGTCATGGTTTTTAATGAGTCTCAAGTGTTCTAAGATGCGAATCTTCAGGGCTCTGCTAGTTAACCCCACATATTGCTTATTGCATCCGCATTTTAATAAATACACCACAAAGTTTGTCTGACATGACATAAATGATTTTATCTGGAATCTGCGTGTTTCATCCCGGTTGGTAAAGTGTGTTGCTTTGTTCATATTTGGGCATATTTTGCAATGGCCACATTTGAATGAGCCCAGTAGCTTTGGAAAAAGAGACAATCTATTTTTCATTTGCATCATCAGTTTTTTTTTTTTTTTTTAACAATCTTTTTTCCTTTATTGGAGACAGATAAAAGTTGGTACATTCAGGGGTTACAATCAGTACAGTATTTAACAATCGGATAGGATTAAGTTGACTTGGTTGTGTTCTATGGAGACAGTCTCAATAAAGCCTTTTCTCAGTTTTGTGTCAAAAAAGAGATGGGAAGGGGGAGACTCAGGTTGGGGGGGGATAGATGGGAACGACAAAAGATGGGTTGGGGGGGGGCAAGTTTCGGGGAGGGTCGGAGGAGGGGGGGGGAGGCGATAGGGAGTTCCTCTCTTATTATCAGTGCCGGGGGGTAAGTGAGGGGAGATGGGTTATTTTTTGTAATTGGGTCTAGTCTGGTGTCGAGATTCCTAGACTTATCCATGGTTCCCAGGTGTTGTGGAATTGTGGCATTTTTTGCCTGAGCATTGCTGTTAGCCTTTCCATACTCATGACTAGGTTTATTCTGTTTACTACTGTCCTTCGTGAGGGTGCTTTCAGTTGTTTCCAGGCTGCTGCGACTGTACATCTCGCGGCCGTGAGTATGGCCGACATCAGTCTGGCTTCGGGGGCCGGGATGTCCTCCATTGGGCTGCCCAGCACGTATGTCAGAGGGTCCAGCGGGACCTCCAGGCCCAGGGTGTCGTCCAGCAAGCTCTGGATTCTAGTCCAGAATTTCTGGATTTCGGGGCATGTCCACCATATGTGGGCCATGTCCCCTTTCTGTCCACATCCCCTCCAGCACAGGTCCGATGCGCCGGGGAAGATCTGGCTCAATCTACTCGGGGTCAGGTACCATTGAAATAGTATTTTGTATATGTTTTATTTTGTTACTGTGCAGATTGAAGTTTTGGGGGCTGCCTCCCAGATGTCCTCCCACTCCTCGAGGTCTAGGGGTACGCCCAGGTCTATACACCATTTTTGCATATAGGCATGAGTGGGCGAGGGGAGGGAATTTTCGATTATTCTGTAAATTGACGTAATTAGTCCCTTCTGGTATTCTCTCACTTGGCAGAGGGACTCAAATTTGGTTATGGGGGGGAATTTTGAGGACGCGGACAGAGCTCTGAGAAAGTGTCGTAGCTGTAGGAATGCAAAAATGGGGAGGTGGGGGGCCGCTAATTTGTTTTTGAGCTCCTGGAAGGACAGAGCTTCATTATTCTCCAGCAGATCCGCTACCGTGCTAATATGAAGGTCCTGAAATAGACCGATTTGGGCTTGGGTGCATCCCGGAGGGAATTCAGGGTTCCCAAGTATGGGGGTGAGTTGGGAGGGGGGAGAAGTTAGGCCATATTTCCCTCTGTTTTTGGACCAGATAGACCACGTGCATTTCATTGCTCCTAACTCAAATTTCTGGGGAGGTTTTCCTTTATATTCTGGGGACCATAGCAATATAGGGAGGGGGAGAGGGGATATATAGCTAGCCTCCATTTCTAACCAGCAGGTTGTACTCGGGGGGGCTGTTCCAGACTACTGCTTGTCTGAGCTGGGTCGCGTGGTAATATCTGACCACATCTGGTACTCCTAGTCCACCCCTCGTTTTAGCTGCTAAGAGCACTGACCTCGGGACTCGGGGTTTCCGATACTTCCATATAAATTGCATTATTTGCTTTTGAATATCTTTTAGGTCGGCTAACGGTATTGGGATTGGAAGGGTTTGGAAATAGTATAACAGTCAGGGAAGGATATTCATTTTAGCGGAGACGATTCTGCCGAACCAGGAGATCTGGTATGTATTCCATGTCTCTAGGTCTCTCATGATTTGACTAAATAGGGGGGGATAGTTTGTTTTATATAGCATGGAGTACTTTTTAGTGATTTTTATTCCTAGGTATTTTATATGGGACAAGTTCCATCTATACTTGTAGTTTGATTGGAGAAGTTTTCATGTGGCTTCGGGGAGGGATATATTCAGTGCCTCAGATTTGTCCCTGTTTATCTTGTAGTCTGAGGCCTGACTAAATTCATCTAATAATTTGTGGAGATTGGGCAGGGAGATATGTGGGTTAGCTAGGGTCAGAATGACGTCGTCCGCGAAAAGGGATATTTTGTAGTTTTTATCAGCTATAGTTACACCTGTGATGTTCGGGTCTGCTCTAACTTGGGCCGCCAATGGTTCTATTGATATTGCGAATAGCAAGGGGGATAGGGGGCAGCCCTGTCTGGTTCCGTTTCTAATGTGGATCGGACTGGATTGTCCTCCCGGTAATTTTAAGTATGCCGTGGGGTTCTGGTAGAGTGCTCTGACCCCCTCTAGAAACGGGCCTGAGAAGCCGAATTTGAGAAGGGTTTTGTCTAGGAAGGTCCATTTGATCCGATCAAAGGCCTTCTCGGCGTCTAGACTGAGGATCATGGCTTGGAGTTTGTTGAGATGCACGTGGTCAATGATATTAATAATCTTGCGGGTGTTGTCAGAGGCCTGTCTTCCTGACACAAATCCCACTTGGTCTATATGAATTAGTCTGGGGAGAATAGGATTTAACCGGTTTGCTAGGATCTTGCTAAAGAGTTTCAGGTCTGTGTTAAGCAGGGAGATTGGTCTGTAGCTACCGCATTGCAGCGAGTCCCTTCCTTCCTTGTGTATAATTGCTAGGTTGGCAGCTGTAATTGTGCCTGGGATCGGGGCTCCTTCTAGGAAAGAGTTGAACATATCGAGTAGAAAGGGGGAGAGCGGCATGCTAAATTTTTTATAATAGGCGTTTGAGAAACCGTCTGGACCAGGGGTTTTGGCTATTTTAAGGGTGCTTATGGCTTGTGCCAATTCCTCCTGGGTGATCTTACCATTTAGGGCTTTGAGTTCCTCTTCCGTGAGAGATGGTAGATTACATCTTGCTAAAAATTGTGAGATATAGTCTACGTCTACTGGGTCTTGGTTGGGGGGGTGGAGATTGTAGAGATCTGTATAATATTTTGCAAATTCTTGGGCTATTTCTTTTTCGATATAAGTGGTGTGGCCTCCTTTAGTGTGGATTCTAGTAATTTGGCCCCTTGTTTTTATGCCCCGAAGTTTTGATGCCAATAGTTTATCAGCTTTGTTGCCTTTGTCATAAAACTTCTGGTTGGACCATTTAAGTTTTCTCTCCACCTCCTCTAATTGGGACTGTCTTAGTTCAGTCCTAGTTTTTTCCAGTATTCTGAGTAATTTCTTGGAAGGTGACTTTTTATGCTGGTGTTCCAAGGTAGTTATTTTTTCAGTTAGCTCTTTTTGCATTTTTAGTTTCTGCTTTTTTTTATAAGATGCTAGGGAGATTAGATCCCCTCTGATTTGAGCTTTGTGGGCTTCCCATTGTGTTGAAGCTAGGGGGACTGACCCTTTGTTTTGTTCAAAGAACATATTTAGTTTGTGTCGAATCGTATCTACTGTTTGGGGGTCGTTCAGTAAGGTATCATTAAGTTTCCAATTATAGGAGGTGTGTTTCACAAACGGGAGAGTTAGGGTCAAATCTATTGGGGCATGGTCAGACCACGTTATTGGTCCTATATTGGAGTGGGAGGACGCCTGGAGGACATTTGTGGAACCTATGAAATAGTCGATCCACGAGTATGATTGGTGCGGGGCCGAGAAGAACGTATATTCCCTCTGGCCGACGTGCTGGGCCCTCCAAATATCTGTGAGGGAGAAACTTTTTAAGACCTCTCTAAGTTTTGTCGCTTTTTGTTGGGTCTGGGCTACATATTGGGTTGGACTAATCGCCAACTATGAGCAACGAAGCTAGAGCTGATTGATCAAGGGAGTCTAGCAGGACTTGGATAAATTGAACTTGATTTTCGTTTGGGGCGTATATATTTATTATAGAAATAGGGTTTCCAGAGAGGGAACCTTGTATGTGGAGGTATCGGCCATCTGGATCTCGGTTAATCTTGGAGAGGGCAATTAGAATGGCTACCCCTCTTTTTTTAACCTGGGAGGAGGCGTAGTAGGCCTGGGGAAAGGTCTGCTTGAATGTGTTTGGGGGATCATTAGAGTTGAAATGTGTCTCTTGTAAGCATATGATATCGCTCCGGAGTTTTTTAAGTTCCTGGAGTGCTAACTTACGTTTTTTAGTTGAGTTGAGTCCTTTAACATTTAGGGAAGTGATCTTAATTGATGACATTATTGTGGGGTCGTGCTTCCAGGATTGAGAGGCCTGGGCCCCGTATTTATCCCATGACGGGGGTTGGTTTGTTTATTATTGGGGGGGGGTTGGTTGGGGCGCAGCTTGGTTCGTGAGTCATTGTGTCCTGAGGAGCTCGGGAGGGGTTGGGTGGGAGGGAGTTGGACGGGGGGAGGAAAGGGGGAAGGGGGGGGGCACACAAGAGGAAAGTAAGAAGTGGGCTTTCTGAGGGCCCATTTGTTTTCCCCTGTGGCACCTTCGTGTCCAGGGGTTGAAGGGGGAGTCCCCGGGAGATCTTTCCGTGACGTCGATCGTGGTAGACTTCCTGGATTGGAGGTCCGGCACCCTCCTCTTAAAGGTTGGCAGGTGGGGGTGAGGAGGAGGGGGGGGTGAGGGGGTATTGAGGTTGGGTATAGCCTTGGGAAGAGATTTGTGTTCTCTAGTTTGAGGAGCTTTGTGGAGGTGGGGGGGGGGACAGGGAAGGGTGGGGGAGGTGAGACGGTTGGGGGGGAGGGAGGGGGAGGGGAGGGGGAAAGTGGGGCGTTAGGGTGCAGAGGAGATCAGGGATATCTCCCATGATTTCCTCGCAGTTCCCTTCGTAGTGATATATCCTTTATAGGTTTGCATTACTAGGCACCTGTGTTTAAAGTACTTATCAGACGTCTGTTTCACTCTGTCTTAGCCATTGCCACGATGGAGTGAGATTTCGGATACCAAGCGCGTGTGTAGGTTTTCTACTGTGCTTTATCAGGGCAGGGGGGGGGGTAGGGTGTATGTGTGGAGGGAAGGGGGGAGGGGGTGGGATAAGGGGGGGGTTGGGGGGGAGGGGGAGAAGGGGGGGGAGGGGAGAAGGGAGGGGGGAGAGGATGTGGAGTAGGCAGGCTGGGTGGGGAGTGGTGGGGGGAAGGGGAGTGAGGGGCTGGAGAGGGGGGAGAGGAGAGCTTTGGGTTTAATGATCCGTCTTATTACATCGACACTTTTCATTGCAGTACAATATACAGATTACTGGATTACATTGTTAGGCAAAGGCATAAGAAAAAAGGAAAATCCCAGCAGTGTGTATCTCCAGACACTCCTTCCCTCGTTATTCCTCTTGGTAAGCTAGGGGAGATCATGGGTACCTTTAATGAGAGCGGTTCTCTTTTCGGTGTGTTAGTCGGGGGGGGGGGCAGGAGGTTGAGGGGGGGGGATGGGAGGTTGGGGGGGAGGAGGGGGTGTGAGGGGGGAAGGGGGGGCGGGGTAGGGGGGGAGGGGGTGGGGAAGGGAGGGAGGGGGGAGGGTAGGGGGGGGAGGGGGTGGGGTAGGGGGGGGGAGTGGAGGGAGGGGGGAAAGGCTGTGAAGTAGGCAGGCTGGGTGGGGGGTGATGGGGGTAGGGGGGAAGAGGAGGAGTGTGGGGGGGGGGGGGGGAGGGGGAGAAGGGAGGGGGGAGAGGATGTGGAGTAGGCGGGCTGGGTGGGGGGTGGTGGGGGGTAGGGGGGGAGGGGTTGGAGGGGGGGGAGGAGAGAGCTTGGGGTTTAATGACCTGTTCCATTTCATCTACACATTTCACTGCAGTGCACTATACAGACTACTGGGTTACTGTACATTTCTAGACACAGGTAAGCGCAGAAAGGAAAATCACAACCATGTTTATCTCCAGACTCTCATTCCCTCGTTATTTCTCTTTTTTTGTCAGAGAGGAACTTCAATCTCACAATATTTGAGAAATACATTTTGACCGGGTATGGGTGTGCATATGCTGTATTTAAGAGCCCGTTGCTCTGAATGCTTATCCTGATAGGGGAACCGGGGGGAGTAGGAGGGGGGGGGGGGAAAGGCAAGGAAGGGGGGTAGGTGGGGGGGGGGGGAGCTGGCTTATCTCTCTAGGCGTAGGTAAATTTTTCAACTTATGGGAAATCTTTTTGGCCGTTTGTGAGTGCTGTAAACCCTTGTTATGAGTGTTTATTACTCATTCTTTAACCAACTGTGGGTCTTTGTCGCCCATTACTAGGCATTATTTCGGTTGCGAATTCTGTTCTTTCAGGGGGCGGGGGGGGGGGGGGCAAGGGGAGACATCTGGTCACACATTTGGGTTTGCATATCACGTTGTTAGGGCATCTCCTATATGCGGCAGTTCGCGACCCCATGAGGGGTTAATTGAGTTCTTGCCATTGATCGGGGCCTCAGCAGTTCTAGGGTCCCAGGTGTATCGGGGGGGGGGGGAAGGGGGGGAGGGGTGCTTGGGTGAACATTCACGGTACCTTTAGGGGTTGTCGGGGGGGGGGGGGAGTGGGGGGGAGGAGGTGAGGGTGTTATTTTCATACGACCTGTCTCTTGGTGGTTTCAGCTTGGGAGGGAGGAGAGGGGGAGGATTCCCTTGCCCAAAAGGAGTTCAGGGGGCCGGCGGCCCTGTCCGCGCGGGCGCCTCGGTGCTGAGTCTAATGGCTTTCGGGATGAATGGCCGGGGGGGAGAAATAGTATGAGGGGGGGAGGTTTTTTTTCCCTCCTTTTCCCCCCCCCCTCGGTGGAATTGCGCCATTGCGCACGTGCGGGCCTTGCCGTCCTGATCTTGGGACTCGTTCCTCGGAGCTGATGACGTTAGCGACTTCTCCCCGGCCCATGGTGGGCCCGTTAGCGGATGAATCTACTTTGCAATCTCAGCGGAGATAGGCCCGTCATCTGCTGGCTTGTGGTGGGGCTCCGTACGGCTCGGCTCGGGGCGGACAAGGTAAGTATAGAGGAGGGGAGGGAGTGGGGGGGGAGGGGAGTGAGGGGTGGGGAGGGAGGGCAATAGGGAGTGGGGGGAAGGGGAGACTTGGGGGGGGGGAGAGTGGAGGGGGGGGGGAGAGTGGAGGGGGGGGGGGGGAGAGTGGAGGGGGGGGCAGGGGGGGACTGGGTTCTAGGGGGGAGGGGGATGGGGGAAATTCCCGGTGCTTGTGGTAAGGAGGGTTGAGAGAGGGTAGTGCTGGAGGGATAGACCAAGTGGGGCGAGAGGTCAGTGTAGTGTGGAGGTTTGGTTGAAGCACGCGGGTTAGCCATCTTGTTCTTGCGAGGCAGGCTTTGTTGCTCCCTGGGTCTTTTGGCTGGCGATTCGTTCCGACGCTCTTGGTGTTTCCGCCTGGTCTGCTCGTAGTGCTCTGGGGGGGCTTCTCTCTCTCTCCCCGTCTCTTCGGCTGGGGACTCCTATCGCCTCAAGGAACTCCTTGATGTCGTCAGGATCGGTGATGGTGAAGAACCGCCTGTTCCTCGGGACAATGAGCTTGAAGGGGAAGCCCCAGCGGTAGGGGATTCCGCGGTCCCTGAGAATTGTCGTGAGGGGTTTCATCCCTTGTCTTTTCAGGACGGTCCATCTGGAGAGGTCGTTGAATACTTGAATCGTGTAAGTATCCGTTTTGATGCCGCCGTCCCTTCTCGCAGCTGCAGAGATCTTTTCTTTCGCCGTGTATGTGTGGAACTTCATAATGACATCTCTTGGGAGCTTTGGGTCTGGCGATTTAGGGCCAAGGGCTCTGTGCGCCCTGTCGAGTTGGAGCTCGTGTTCTGTGAGGTCAGGTACCAGCTTTAAGAAGACGTTTTTGAGGTAAGTTGGTAGTGATTCTGGGGGGACCGTCTCGGGGATACCTCTGAACCGCAGGTTCTGCCTGCGGTCCCTATTTTCGTGATCTTCAATGGTGGATTTTAGCTCGGCAATTTCGTGGCCCATTCGCGCCATGTCATCCTCCAAGTTTGAGTGGGACTCTGCTATCGTTGCCATTTTCGCCTCCACTTCGTCTGCCCGTGAGTTCAATTTATTCACATCCTCTCTAATGTCCCTTAAAACCTTCTCGAGGTCTTGAGTGAAACCTTTCCGCATTTTGAGGAGTAGGGCTTCAAAGAAAGCCGGGTTGAGCTCTTGCTGTTGTGCAGGACTGTGCTGGGGCATATCGGCCGCCTCCGCGGCGTCCTCGTGTTCTTCGTCGCCATCGTGGATGCTTGCTGCCAGCTCCATCTGTCTCTCTGTGCTGGGTGGAAGAACTTAGTTACGGGGTTCTGCGATTTCCTTTGGTTCCTCCCCGTCATGCCTGGGTACCTTAGGGAGGCTGTTAGACACTTTTGGGGGAGATTCGTTCGGTTTGGAGTGCTGTTCTAATAGCGTTCTGGGGAGGGTGTCGGGAGCTCTCCTTTTACCCGCCCACTCATGGAGGATGGTGGGTTGTGGCACTCTGAGGCTCAGGCAGTAGGGCCAAATTCTTGGCAGTTGGGACAGGCAGCCGTGTACCCTTTTAAGGGGAGGTGTTCCTTTAAGATGGCCGCTTCCTCCTCTGCAGCCACGTGGTGGGACCAGCAGCACCTTCAGTGAGAGGGTACTCTCCCAGTGCTCTCCCCTGCCGGGATCGCCTGATGGGGTATGGAGGTAAATTTATTGATTACTTGTCTCGGGACGGGGGGGGGGCACGCGGGGACCGCAGCGGAGTGATGCTGCTCAGGCTTCCCCGCGGGGCTACGGGAGGCTGCCGCAGACGCGCCTCAGGCACCGCTCACGGGGGGAGGGAGGGGGTTTCCCCGAACACCTCAGTGAGACCGGGCACCACGGGACACCCGGAGCTTAGCTCCACCGCCCCTCCTACCTCCCGCTCCGCTTCTCCCGACGGCTCCTCCGGTTTTGTGTGTGGGGCAGGGGTAGACTTCCACCGGGGGTCGGGGCTCCCAGGAGGCCTCCCAGAGCGCCGGCAAGCCCACTCCAAATCGCAGGAAAAGATGAGTCCTGTGTGCCGCTAGTCTTTGGGGTTCTGGGGTGTAAGGTTTGGGGGGGGATTTGTTTATTTAAATGCTGTTATAAAGGTTATTCGTTGGAGGGGCCCTGGAGCAAGTCTCTCAGGCAGCCATTCCTCGTGACGTCACAGGAAGTCTCCCACAACTATGTTCTTTTAATTACATTTATTCCTAAATTACATGTGTTGACAGTTTTAATAAAGATTATCTAGCCATATGACATGCATTTATCTTAAGGGTTTTGGACCTCGCGCTATGTGTGAGCGCTGAGGGGGTTAATATAAAATAAAAAAATCTTTTTCTCACTAATTGATGGGCCTATATAAGACACAAGAGATTACCCATACAATTATACTCCTGACGAAGCAGTGTGCGAAACGCGTAGAGTTAATCAAGAGAATCTACACACTGAAGGACTGGCAATCTCATCGCTGACACCAGACCCATTTTGGCTTCACCGCCCTCACCGTGACGCGACCGGAAGTGACGCGACGGCAGAGACTGATGCGGAAATCCACCGGGAGGTGCAAGTGAAGCACCGGGCAGCAGCTATACACCACGCTACCCTTCAATCGGCGGTTCTCTCCACCACCCGTTTTACTAATGGAAAATGTGAGTTTCCTTAACTATCTGTGACCAATACATGACTTATAGTTCAAATTGTATGCACTATTGTGATTCTCTTTATTCACATATCAATCACTCCACTGAGGGGTATCCTGATTCCAGCTATACAAAGGGCTCCAGTCAGAGAGAGATGGATCTCTGACATGCTATAACCAACTACGATTTTTGTGAGTTCTATTCCTATTATTGAATGTTATTCTAGCAGTGATCTACCATCTGCACTATATATATATTTTATTTTTTACATATCACGATCCTTTCCTGCGCTCCTCCTCAACTTCAAGAAAAGAAAATTCCACATCCTGGGACTTGGAACTGTCCCATCAGAGGAAGTTGAGCTGCTTTTTCTTACACTATATATTTTTTATTCACCTTTTGGTGTAAGGTTTATTTGTGTATTTATTGGTGTGTCACTTATTACACCAATCTATCATTATTTGGGAAGCGCCCAGTCCATCCACTTTCCCCACTCCCTCACCTTTTGTTTCAGGGAAGACCTGTTGCAGTCTTGTATCTTCCTAGAGGATGGGTTGTAGTTCCCAGGCGATCTTGCGTAGGGCTCCTAGGTGTGGGTTAAATGTGACCACCAAAGGTACCCTGTCGCTTGTCTCTTTCTGTTTGTATTCAAGGAGTTCACTTCTACAAATACCACACAGGAATCGGGAATACAAAATCAGAGGAAGGTTCACCTGTTCCTCCAGCAATGTCGTGTACCTCATCATGTGCGTGAAATGCCCAGGGGGCTGCTACTACATAGGTGAGACGGGGCAGGGGCTAAACAAGAGAATGTATCTGCATCGCCTCAGCATCACACGCGGAACAAGAGACAGTCCTGTCGGCGAACATTTCTCTGACTCTGGCCATAAGATGAACGATCTGAGGGTTGCCATACACAAAGGTAATCTTAAAACACCGAAAGAGAGACGGTTGCATGAATACAAATTTATGCAACTGTTCGGGACACTTAGCGGTGGCCTAAACCGAGACCGCAGCTTCATGAGTCACTACTGACACGAGGTAATTCTCTTCCCATGAGTGCTAATGGCCATGTCTATACATACTGTGCTATATGAATGCACATACTGCTGTCTCTTACACATACAAATACTCCTTGTTTTTCCATCCCTATATACTAATAGGGACCACATAGTATCTACACACACACTTTTAGTAATGCAACAATCTCTCACATTTCCACACCTTCCCACACCATTAATATACACTCCCACTCCACACACACTTTTGTAAAGCGCTGTATACACTGTGGGCTCTTCATTCATTTATATTCACACAGATACACACACACACACACACACACACACACTCTTACATCACTATATATTAAGCCGCAAGGGCTGAAGGATTAGTTGTGCTGCAGTTCAAAGAAATAACTGATTCCGTAGAGTACAGTACTGTAATTTCAAAAGGCAGTTCATCATAATCATAATTATTTGATCAATAAACCCCCAAATACAACCCCCAAATACAACCCCCCAAATACAGTACATAAAAAGCAAGTCACTTTAACTCCCTGTGCCTCAGGCACCAAAAACAAACAGTAGATTGTTAGCTCCACCGGACAGGCAGGGACCCGTGCCTGCAAAATGTATACGCAAAGCATTATTCATGTTTCCCCATGTATTATTCATGATTATTTTTATATTTGTATTTTTTGGTTCATGAGAAAATAAAATAAATATTTATTCACTTTCCTGCTAATCATAATCATTGACAACAACCACACCAGCTCAAAAGGCAGTTCATCATAATCATAATTATTTGATCAATAAACCCCCAAATACAACCCCCAAATAGAACCCCCAAATACAGTACATAAAAAGCAAGTCACTTTAACTCCCTGTGCCTCAGGCACCAAAAACTGTTTTTTTTTACTACCAGAGCGCAAAGGCGCAAGATTGGCAACATTGTCAAAAAAGAGCAATGATCGCGCAATTGGCGTGGGAACTAGGGCAATTGGCGTGGGAACTTCTGTTCTAGGGCACCTAGAAATAAAATTCATTTTGCCCCTAGATGTTAGGAACCCCCTCACTTGACCCCAACAGGGTCCGACCAGTAATGGCGGCGAGAAAGGGTCACGCTGGCGAGGAGGGTCCTATCATTGACCGTAATGGCGGAGAAAGCCGCGCTGCTTTGAAACGGCTAAGTCAGAATGAGCAGAAACCTGGAACAAAATTTTTTTTTATTTTAAATTTCTTTCTTTCCTTAAATTTCTTTTTGGTTGGGTCACTCACTCAGGTACAGTAAGCAAGCAGTGGTGGGCGAAGTTACAAGCGCATGCGCAGCAAATTACTGCTGTCAAGCAGGAATGTGATTCAAACCAGACATACGTTCAAAGGAATGGTGTGGGAGAGATGTAATGTGTGCAATGAAATCAAGTTAAAAACAAATTTATTGGGAGAGATCCTCAATTAAAATATACTGTACGGTCCTCAATACATAAATCCTATGTTATCGGCGAATTAAAAATAAGGTGGAGGAAGGGTAGACCAAAAAGGAGTACTGTATGTATTAGACTTCAAAGACAACAGCTCGCAAACGCCCCCATGAGTTTTTACACGGCATTGCAGTATTGCAGACAGCGGGAATAAAATGCTTAAATCACGGGCGCGAAAATAACGCAATTCACTCCGGGCGAAAACGACACAAAACCGCACATAACCGGGATAATCTGAAATTCGCTGAGCTAGCCGAGTTAGAATAAAGGTTGTCGCCACTGTACACTGTGGGACTCACTACCCGGGGAGGCTGGGAGGGGAGATACAGTTTGGGACTCACTAACCAGGAAGGATAGGAGGGCAGTTACACTGTGGGACTCACTACCCAGGGAGGCTGGGAGGGCAGATACAATAGATCGGTTAAAAAAAGGTTGGACATCTTTTTAGATGGGAAAGGTATACAAGGATATACCAAATAAGTATACATGGGAAGGACGCTGATCCAGGGAGTAATCCGATTGCCAATTCTCGGAGTCAGGAAGGAATTTATTTTCCCCTTATGAGATATCATTGGATGATGTGACTCTGGGGTTTTGTGTTTGCCTTCCTCTGGATCAATAAGTAAGTATAGATATAGGATAAAGTATCTGTTGTCTAAATTTAGCATAGGTTGAACTAGATGGACATATGTCTTTTTTCAACCTCATCTACTATGTAACTACGTAACTACACAACTACTATGTGACTATGTAACTATGTAATTACAATGTAAATATGTAACTATGTAACTACTATGTGACTATGTAACCACAATGTAACTATGTAACTACAATGTAAATATGTAACTGTGTAATTATGTGTGACTACTATGTAACTTTGTGACTGTGTAACTACTATGTAACTACTATGTAAGTACTGTGTAACTATAACCTCCAATGGTCTCTCTGACATCACATCAGACACACTGCATCATTGGTTCTCATTTCTCCTTCTTTTTATCCGTGAGATATGCGCGGTCGTCCGCTTGGCGTTCGCACCAGTGAGGAACCCGCGATTTCGGAACGTATTTGGACTTTGCTTCTACCCGGAGCGGAGGGGAAATTATTTATAAAGCTCCCGCTGAGTATATGTGTCTGTCTGCATTCTGTTATCGCCCTGTCACTTTATCCGTTTGTGGGAACACGTGTATTTATCCATTTTTAGCACTGTATTTTAATTATTATTATTATTTCGTGTCACTAACACTTGGAGAGGAGCGCCACGGATAGTCTTATCATTTGTAGGGAATATGATGTCCCTATAAAAGAAGGAATATGATTTATTTTCCTAAATGAACCGGCCCGGTCAGATTGTCAGACGATCAGATGGAGGTTACAGCAGCTGCAGAAATGTGTTACAGGACGCGCTGCGTTTAACCACAAGCGCCGCGTTATCCGGCTCAGCGAGATATTAACGGCTTAGTGCGCCTCCCGCGAGGTTACCTACCCCCACCCTACAAACTGAGGCGACACCGTTTTCTGTGGAAGTAAAAATGGTCACAGCTTTATTGTTTAACAATACTATCAAGTAACTGTCAGCCATAATCTTAGTCCTATGTCATCCCTATCCTCGGTATCTATACGTGTTTCTTTGCCTGGCTCTGTGCCCTGTATGGATTGTATACGTGTTTCTTTGCATTGCTCTGTGCCCTGTATGGAATGTATATGTGTTTCTTTGCATGCTCTGTGTCCTGTATGGATTGTATACGTGTTTCATTGCATTGCTCTGTGCCCTGTATGGATTGTATATGTGTTTCTTTGCCTGGCTCTGTGCCCTGTATGGATTGTATACAGTATGTGTTTCTTTGCATGGCTCTGTGCCCTGTATGGATTGTATACGTGTTTCTTTGCATTGCTCTGTGCCCTTATGGATTGTATATGTGCTTCTTTGCATGTTCTGTGCCCTGTATGGATTGTATACGTGTTTCTTTGCATTGCTCTGTGCCCTGTATGGATTGTATATGTGTTTCTTTGCATGTCTCTGTGCCCTGTATGGATTGTATACGTGTTTCTTTGCATGGCTCTGTGCCCTGTATGGATTGTATATGTGCTTCTTTGCATGGCTCTGTGCCCTGTATGGATTGTATTCATGCTTCTTTGCATGGTTCTGTGCCCTGTATGGATTGTATATGTGCTTCTTTGCATGGCTCTGTGCGCTGTATGGATTGTATACGTGTTTCTTTGCCTGGCTCTGTGCCCTGTATTGATTGTATATGTGTTTCTTTGCCTGGCTCTGTGCCCTGTATGGATTGTATATGTGCTTCTTTACCTGGCTCTGTGCCCTGTATGGATTGTATATGTGTTTCTTTGCATGGCTCTGTGCCCTGTATGGAATGTATACGTGTTTCTTTACATGGCTCTGTGCCCTGTATGGATTGTATATGTGTTTCTTTGCATGGCTTTGTGCCCTGTATGGATTGTATATGTGCTTCTTTGCCTGTCTCTGTGCCCTGTATGGATTGTATATGTGTTTCTTTGCAAGGTTCTGTGCCCTGTATGGATTGTATATGTGCTTCTTTGCATGGCTCTGTGCCCTGTATGGATTGTATATGTGCTTCTTTGCATGGCTCTGTGCCCTGTATGGATTGTATATGTGTTTCTTTGCGTGGCTTGTGCCCTGTATGGATTGTATATGTGTTTCTTTGCATGGCTCTGTGCCCTGCATGGATTGAATATGTGTTTCTTTGCCTGGCTCTGTGCCCTGTATGGATTGTATATGTGTTTCTTTGCATGGCTCTGTGCCCTGTATGGATGGTATATGTGTTTCTTTGCATGGCTCTGTGCCCTGTATGGACTGTATATGTGTTTCTTTGCCTTGCTCTGTGCCCTGTATGAATAGTATATGTGCTTCTTTGCATGGCTCTGTGCCCTGTATGGATTGCATATGTGTTTCTTTGCAAGGCTCTGTGCCCTGTATGGATTGTATATGTGCTTCTTTGCATGGCTATGAGCCCTGTATGGATTGTATATGTGCTTCTTTGCCTGGCTCTTTGCCCTGTATGGATTGTATATGTGTTTCTTTGCATGGCTCTGTGCCCTGTATGGATTGTATATGTGTTTCTTTGCCTGGCTCTGTGCCCTGTATGGATTGTATATGTGTTTCTTTGCATGGCTCTGTGCCCTGTATGGATTGTACATGTGTTTCTTTGCCTGACTCTGTGCCCTGTATGGATTGTATATGTGTTTCTTTGCATGACTCTGTGCCCTGTATGGAATGTATATGTGTTTCTTTGCATGGCTCTGTGCCCTGTATGGATTGTATATGTTTTTCTTTGTATGGCTCTGTGCCCTGTATGGATTGTATATGTGCTTCTTTGCCTGGCTCTGTGCCCTGTATGGATTGTATATGTGTTTCTTTGTAAGGCTCTGTGCCCTGTATGGATTGTATATGTGCTTCTTTGCATGGCTCTGTGCCCTGTATGGATTGTATATGTGTTTCTTTGCGTGGCTTGTGCCCTGTATGGATTGTATATGTGTTTCTTTGCATGGCTCTGTGCCCTGCATGGATTGAATATGTGTTTCTTTGCCTGGCTCTGTGCCCTGTATGGATTGTATATGTGTTTCTTTGCATGGCTCTGTGCCCTGTATGGATGGTATATGTGTTTCTTTGCATGGCTCTGTGCCCTGTATGGACTGTATATGTGTTTCTTTGCCTTGCTCTGTGCCCTGTATGAATAGTATATGTGCTTCTTTGCATGGCTCTGTGCCCTGTATGGATTGCATATGTGTTTCTTTGCAAGGCTCTGTGCCCTGTATGGATTGTATATGTGCTTCTTTGCATGGCAATGAGCCCTGTATGGATTGTATATGTGCTTCTTTGCCTGGCTCTTTGCCCTGTATGGATTGTATATGTGTTTCTTTGCATGGCTCTGTGCCCTGTATGGATTGTATATGTGTTTCTTTGCCTGGCTCTGTGCCCTGTATGGATTGTATATGTGTTTCTTTGCATGGCTCTGTGCCCTGTATGGATTGTACATGTGTTTCTTTGCCTGACTCTGTGCCCTGTATGGATTGTATATGTGTTTCTTTGCATGACTCTGTGCCCTGTATGGAATGTATACGTGTTTCTTTGCATGGCTCTGTGCCCTGTATGGATTGTATATGTTTTTCTTTGTATGGCTCTGTGCCCTGTATGGATTGTATATGTGCTTCTTTGCCTGGCTCTGTGCCCTGTATGGATTGTATATGTGTTTCTTTGTAAGGCTCTGTGCCCTGTATGGATTGTATATGTGTTTTTTTGCATGGCTCTGTGCCCTGTATGGATTGTATATGTGTTTCTTTGTCTGGCTCTGTGCCCTGTATGGATTGTATATGTGTTTCTTTGCCTGGCTCTGTGCCTGTATGGATTGTATATGTGTTTCTTTGCATGACTCTGTGCCCTGTATGGAATGTATACGTGTTTCTTTGCATGGCTCTGTGCCCTGTATGGATTGTATATGTGTTTCTTTGCATGGCTCTGTGCCCTGTATGGATTGTATATGTGTTTATTTGCCTGGCTCTGTGCCCTGTATGGATTGTATATGTGTTTCTTTGCATGGCTCTGTGCCCTGTATGGATGGTATATGTGTTTCTTTGCATGGCTCTGTGCCCTGTATGGACTGTATATGTGTTTCGTTGCCTGGCTCTGTGCCCTGTATGGATTGTATATGTGTTTCTTTGCATGGCTCTGTGCCCTGTATGGATTGTATATGTGTTTTTTTGCATGGCTCTGTGCCCTGTATGGATTGTATATGTTTCTATGCCTGGCTCTGTGCCCTGTATGGATTGTATATGTGTTTATTTGCATGGCTCTGTGCCCTGTATGGATTGTACATGTATTTCTTTGCCTGACTCTGTGCCCTGTATGGATTGTATATGTGCTTCTTTGCCTGGCTCTGTGCCCTGTATGGGTTGTATATGTGTTTCTTTGCATGGCTCTGTGCCCTGTATGGATTGTATATGTGTTTCTTTGCCTGGCTCTGTGACCTGTATGGATTGTATATGTGTTTCTTTGCATGGCTCTGTGCCCTGTATGGATTGTATATGTTTCTTTATCTGGCTCTGTGCCCTGTATGGATTGTATACGTGTTTCTTTATCTGGCTCTGTGCCCTGTATGGATTGTATATGTGTTTCTTTGCATGGCTCTGTGCCCTGTATGGATTGAGGAGATTACACAAGCGCTCCTCAAACTAAAACTAAGCAGCCAATGTGGACCCGACTTATTACAATCTAGGTTCCTAAGACTTGGTGCCCCAGCCATTGCCAAACCAATTGCGTCCATAGTCAACTCTATCCTGTCTGCAGGCCATATCCCTAAGAACTGTAAAACTGCCAGAGTTGTCCCAATCTTCAAAAGTGGGGACAAAAACACTGTCTCAAACTACAGGCCAATCTCACTTCTCCCAATTCTATCCAAAGTCATGGAAAAATGTGTCCACTCCCAATTAAGCGATTTCTATACCAAGACAAATTTCCATAGCCAATTCCAATCTGGGTTTCGTCCCAAACACTCCACCGTAACTACCCTGCTAAAAGTCTGCAATGAGATCCAGTGTGGAATGGAACGGGGACAACTCACTGGTGCAGTATTCCTAGATTTTGCAAAGGCTTTTGACACAGTTGATCATGCTATCCTGCTTAACAAACTCCAGAGCTCTGGAATAGGGAAGCATGCTTTAAACTGGTTTCAGTCCTACCTATCAGGAAGATCCCAACATGTGTCCATCTCAGGCTCTAACTCCAACCCCCTGGATATCACCTGTGGTGTCCCGCAAGGCTCTGTTCTGGGGCCCCTACTCTTCTCAGTGTTCATTAATGATCTTCCCACAGCTTGTAAGGAAGCCTCAATACACATGTATGCAGACAACACAATCCTATATGCACACAGCCATAGCCTCTCTGACCTTCAACACATACTTCAGTCTGACTTTTTTAGACTCGTAAACTGGATTTCCCAAAACAAACTGTTTTTAAACACTGACAAGACTGTAACAATGGTGTTTGGGACCAAGACTAAATTTTTAAAGCTTCCAGTGACTGAGCTCCTGATTAGAACCAACGCTAACACACCCTAACCCCTGTCACTAGTTTTAAATACCTGGGCTTATGGTTTGACTCCCACTTAACATTCGGGATGCACATTGATACCCTGACAACCAAGACCTATGCCAAACTAGGGGTACTTTACAGGAACAAATCCTCCCTAAGTCTCCTGGTCAGAAAGCGTATTGCACAGCAGATGCTAATGCAAATTATTGACTTTGGAGACATAGTATATGGCTCGGCACCTCAAACCCACCTTGGCAAACTTGACACCCTCTACAATTCAATTTGTCGTTTTGTTCTCCAATGCAACTACAACACACATCACTGCGAAATGCTCAAAGAACTAGATTGGTCATCACTAGAGTCTAGGCTCAAAGCTCACCTTTCCTGTCTTACCTTTAAATTCTTCATGGGCAAGCTACCCAGCTACCTGAACAAGCTCCTCACCCCTATCACTTGCAGCACTTATCACCTGAGATCAGACTCCAAAAGACTGTTCATGGTCCCAAGGCTCAGCAAAGTTTCCGGCCGTACTTCCTTCTCTTACCGTGCACCCCAAAACTGGAACAACCTACCAGAGACTCTCACATCCACCACCAGTTTAAGTTCTTTCAAATCTAAGGCTGTCTCACACTTTAATCTGGTCTGTAACTGTTTCATACGCCCATAATATATATTTTCTTTAACTATGCACGCAATGTCTTGTATATAATGTATACCCTGTTCATTTATGTAACTGTACTTGTAACCATGTATTATTTGTTTTACTCTGTGCCCAGGACATACTTGAAAACGAGAGGTAACTCTCAATGTATTATTTCCTGGTAAAATATTTTATAAATAAATAAAAAAATTCACTGTACAGGAATACTGTTTTCCTTTTGCTAGAATATTGTATCCCTTTATGCACACCTCATACACTTATTATAATTCACTATAGCTGAGCAGAAGAATATGGGAAGAGGGGTTGGGGAGTGGGGCTAGTTGCCCCGGGGAGGGTGGTTAGGCCCCCCCGGGTGGATAGCGGGGAAGGGGGGTAAACCCCTTAATTAAAATAGCGGTTACTAACCGTTAAGGTGAGTAAGGGGTTAGTGGCCAGTAGGTAGTTTGTTTATTTTAATGTTGCTGACCACGGAAGATGCAGAGTGTGCAGAGGAAGACGAGGACGGCCTTCATCCTGGCACGGGTAACTATAACTTTCATTCACTTTATGCTGGCTGGATAATGTTTTATTTTTAATGGGCAAAAGCGCTATAATCCAGATCTGGATAACAGGAATGGTGTCCATTATTGTACTGTATGTGTTGGAGGTAGAGAGGTAGTAGGGTTGTTGTATATTAAAGTGTCAGGGGGTAGATCTGTTTCCTAGATGGGTACGTTTCGCCAGCGTCTTTGTGTCCCTGTGTTAGGGCGTCTCTGTGTCCCTGTGTTAGGGCGTCTCTGCGCCCCTGTGTTAGGGCGTCTCTGCGCCCCTGTGTTAGGGCGTCTCTGTGTCCCTGGGTTAGGGCGTCTTTGTGTCCCTGTGTTAGGGCGTCTTTGTGTCCCTGTGTTAGGGCGTCTTTGTGTCCCTGTGTTAGGGCGTCTCTGTGTCCCTGTGTTAGGGCGTCTCTGTGCCCTTGTGTTAGGGCGTCTCTGTGCCCCTGTGTTAGGGCGTCTCTGTGCCCCTGTGTTAGGGCGTCTCTGTGCCCCTGTGTTAGGGCGTCTCTGTGCCCCTGTGTTAGGGCGTCTCTGTGTCCCTGGGTTAGGGCGTCTCTGTGTCCCTGGGTTAGGGTGTCTCTGTGTCCCTGGGATAGGGCGTCTCTGTGTCCCTGGGTTAGGGCGTCTCTGTGTCCCTGTGTTAGGGCGTCTCTGTGTCCCTGGGTTAGGGCGTCTCTGTGCCCCTGTGTTAGGGCGTCTCTGTGCCCCTGTGTTAGGGCGTCTCTGTGCCCCTGTGTTAGGGCGTCTCTGTGTCCCTGTGTTAGGGCGTCTGCGTCCCTGTGTTAGGGCGTCTGCGTCCCTGTGTTAGGGCGTCTGCGTCCCTGTGTTAGGGCGTCTGCGTCCCTGTGTTAAGGCATCTCTGCGCCCCTGTGTTAGGGCGTCTCTGTGTCCCTGTGTTAGGGCATCTCTGCGCCTCTGTGTTAGGGCGTCTCTGCGTCCCTGTGTTAGGGCATCTCTGCGCCCCTGTGTTAGGGCGTCTCAGTGTCCCTGTGTTAGGGCGTCTCTGCGCCTCTGTGTTAGGGCGTCTCTGTGCCCCTGTGTGAGGGCGTCTCTGTGTCCCTGTGTGAGGGCGTCTCTGTGTCCCTGTGTTAGGGCGTCTCTGTGCCCCTGTGTTAGGGCGTCTCTGTGCCCCTGTGTTAGGGCGTCTCTGCGCCTCTGTGTCAGGGCGTCTCTGCGCCCCTGTGTTAGGGCATCTCTGCGCCCCTGTGTTAGGGCGTCTCTGCGCCCCTGTGTTAGGGCGTCTCTGTTCCCCTGTGTTAGGGCGTCTCTGTGCTCCTGTGTTAGGGCGTCTCTGTGCCCCTGCGTTAGGGCGTCTCTCTGCCCCTGCGTTAGGGCGTCTCTGTGTCCCTGTGTTAGGGCATCTCTGTGTCAGGGCGTCTCTGTGCCCCTGTGTTAGGGCGTCTCTGTGTCCCTGTGTTAGGGCGTCTCTGTGCCCCTGTGTTAGGGCGTCTCTGCGCTCCTGTGTTAGGGCGTCTCTGCGTCCCTGTGTTAGGGCGTCTCCTTGTCCCTGTGTTAGGGCGTCTCTGTGCCCCTGTGTTAGGGCGTCTCTGTGCCCCTGTGTTAGGGCGTCTCTGTGTCCCTGTGTTAGGGCGTCTCTGTGCCCGTGTTAGGGCGTCTCTGTGTCCCTGTGTTAGGGCGTCTCTTTGTCCCTGTGTTAGGGCGACTCTGTGCCCCTGTGTTAGGGCGTCTCTGTGTCCCTGTGTTAGGGCGTCTCTGTGCCCCTGTGTTAGGGCGTCTCTGCACCCCTGTGTTAGGGCGTCTCTGTGCCCCTGTGTTAGGGCGTCTCTGTGCCCCTGTGTTGGGGCATCTCTGTGCCCGTGTTGGGGCGTCTCTGTGTCAGGGCGTCTCTGCGCCCGTGTTAGGGCAGCTCTGCGTCCCTGTGTTAGGGCGTCTCTGTGTCCCTGTGTTAGGGTGTCTCTGCGCCCCTGTGTTAGGGCGTCTCTGCGCTCCTGTGTTAGGGCGTCTCTGCGTCCCTGTGTTAGAGCGTCTCCTTGTCCCTGTGTTAGGGTGTCTCTGTGCCCCTGTGTTAGGGCGTCTCTGTGCCCCTGTGTTAGGGCGTCTCTGTGTCCCTGTGTTAGGGCGTCTCTGTGCCCGTGTTAGGGCGTCTCTGTGTCCCTGTGTTAGGGCGTCTCTTTGTCCCTGTGTTAGGGCGACTCTGTGCCCCTGTGTTAGGGCGTCTCTGTGTCCCTGTGTTAGGGCGTCTCTGTGCCCCTGTGTTAGGGCGTCTCTGCGCCCCTGTGTTAGGGCGTCTCTGTGCCCCTGTGTTAGGGCGTCTCTGTGCCCCTGTGTTGGGGCATCTCTGTACCCGTGTTGGGGCGTCTCTGTGTCAGGGCGTCTCTTCGCCCCTGTGTTAGGGCAGCTCTGTGTCCCTGTGTTAGGATGTCTCTGTGCCCCTGTGTTAGGGCGTCTCTGCGCTCCTGTGTTAGGGCGTCTCTGTGCCCCTGTGTCAGGGCGTCTCTGCGCCCCTGTGTTAGGGCGTCTCTGCGCCCGTGTTAGGGCGTATCTGTGTCCCTGTGTTAGGGCGTCTCTGTGCCCCTGTGTTAGGGCGTCTCTGCGCCCCTGTGTTAGGGCGTCTCTGTGCCCCTGTGTTAGGGCGTCTCTGTGCCCCTGTGTTGGGGCATCTCTGTACCCGTGTTGGGGCGTCTCTGTGTCAGGGCGTCTCTTCGCCCCTGTGTTAGGGCAGCTCTGTGTCCCTGTGTTAGGGCGTCTCTGTGCCCCTGTGTTAGGGCGTCTCTGCGCCCCTGTGTTAGGGCGTCTCTGTGCCCCTGTGTTAGGGCGTCTCTGTGCCCCTGTGTTGGGGCATCTCTGTACCCGTGTTGGGGCGTCTCTGTGTCAGGGCGTCTCTGCGCTCCTGTGTTAGGGCAGCTCTGTGTCCCTGTGTTAGGGCGTCTCTGTGTCAGGGCGTCTCTGCGCTCCTGTGTTAGGGCAGCTCTGTGTCCCTGTGTTAGGGCGTCTCTGTGCCCCTGTGTTAGGGCGTCTCTGCGCTCCTGTGTTAGGGCGTCTCTGTGCCCCTGTGTCAGGGCGTCTCTGCGCCCCTGTGTTAGGGCGTCTCTGCGTCCCTGTGTTAGGGCGTCTCTGTGTCCCTGTGTTAGGGCGTCTCTGCGCCCCTGTGTTAGGGCGTCTCTGTGTCCCTGTGTTAGGGCGTCTCTGCGCCCCTGTGTTAGGGCGTCTCTGCGCCCCTGTGTTAGGGCGTCTCTGCGCCCCTGTGTTAGGGCGTCTCTGTGTCCCTGTGTTAGGGCGTCTCTGTGCCCCTGTGTTAGGGCGTCTCTGCGCCCCTGTGTCAGGGCGTCTCTGCGCCCCTGTGTCAGGGCGTCTCTGCGCCCCTGTGTCAGGGCGTCTCTGTGCCCCTGTGTCAGGGCGTCTCTGCGCCCCTGTGTCAGGGCGTCTCTGCGCCCCTGTGTTAGGGCGTCTCTGTGTCCCTGTGTTAGGGCGTCTCTGTGCCCCTGTGTCAGGGCGTCTCTGCGCCCCTGTGTTAGGGCGTCTCTGTGTCCCTGTGTTAGGGCGTCTCTGTGTCCCTGTGTTAGGGCGTCTCTGTGCCCCTGTGTTAGGGCGTCTCTGCGCCCCTGTGTTAGGGCGTCTCTGTGTCCCTGTGTTAGGGCGTCTCTGTGTCCCTGTGTTAGGGCGTCTCTGTGCTCCTGTGTCAGTGCTGCTGCTGTAGGCGTTAATGCTGGGATATCCCCCAGAGTTCCCCCTAATCTCTGCGCGCGTTCGCACATCTCTCTGAGTGCGGCGATGTGACCTTCTATACCAGGAACAGCTTCTTTATCCTGCAGGGGGGGATAGGGGGACATGGGGTCGCCCGTCTCTGTGCCCCTGTGTTGGGGGGATTAGGGGACATGGGGTCGCCCGTCTCTGTCACCGCTTTAGCTCTTTGCTCATATGTCTCGCTTGTGAGGTTCGTGCTTTCATGTGCGGTGTTAGGGCCGGCGGCCATCTTATATGTTACCCATACGTCTCTCTCTTACATACAGATATCTATCAGCACTTTAACAGTTCTCTCTGGGAAGTGAATGGGTTAAACTCGAGAATTATGGGGAAAACAGCTGTGAGTGACGTTACAAACCTGAAATGTGACATATTCTCATACAAGAAACACACCTAGAAGTGCAGGAATGTGACTCTTCCAGTGTATACACATGTATGTGGGCTGGAGCCACTAATAAGGCTGTATCATCCGATATGGGTAAAATTGGAAACCTACTTACAGCAATGCTGAAAAGTAAAAGCCCGTAGAGCAACTTGTCTTTGAATTAAGACCAAAGCATCTGCAAAGATGGAAACTGCAGCCTTCAGGGATCCACACCGCCGGAACAGCCGCTGCTAAGCCACACACAGATCCTGGAGTGAGTGGGATGTATCACAGAGGGGGACCGGAGCTGCACACTGTGGAGGGATCGCCTGGCACCGGGCTCACAGACCATCAGGTCGCGCGATGCAGGGCGAATTCCCAAGAAGGCAGGAAAGCTCAAAAGAGCTGAGGCAAAGTCTGAGGGGACAGTGCGCACACGGGGAGGGGATGATACAATGCTCAGCCAGATAAAAACACCCTACGCGTTTCGTGACGTCAGTCACTTCGTCAGGGGCATGATGGGAGTAGGAAGTGTGGGCATATTTATAGCAAAACACTGATTAAATCAATTGTAAAACAAAAACATAATAATGCAAAAATCAATAGGAATCCATCTAAACAGTGATGGCATACTACATAAAACAGATAAAAATGAAAACACAGTGAAAAATAATAATATAACATGATAATAAAAAACAAATAAAATTGAGACCGCATGGAGCCAACCAGGGCTCAATACCCCTATCTTAAAGGCACAGTAATAAATGTACATATAAAGATACAATGCTCTAAGCATATAGAAACCCCTACTAAATAGCACAAACTATCAAGACGGCCAGTACCAACGAGCGGCAAAAGAAATTGCATACTTATATACAAAGCAAACATCAATCAAAAATATATATAATTGATGTTTACTTAGCCAGGAAGGCTGATAGGTCAAATTCAATGTTAAGACCATTGGGAGATAACGTTTTAAGTTCATATATCCAATATGACTCGCGTTTACTAATACCATTAATTTTATCTCCTCCCCTCCAATTGCCTGGGTACATTTCTATTGCTTGGCTTTTAAGGCCCTTCAGATTTTGCTGATGATAAACAAGGAAATGATGTGATACGCTATGTGTGGTTAGCCCTTTCCTTATATTATATACATGTTCGTAAATGCGTCTCTGATAGGCCCTCCCTGTGCGGCCAACATATTGTAGCCCACAGGGGCATTGTAATAGATAAATGACAAACACAGAGTGACAGTCAATATGAGAACGGATATTGTATACTCGACCGGTGACATTGGAATTAAAAGTGACTTGATTGGAACTGTATTTACAAGCTGTACAATTTGTACACATAAAAAAAACCTTTTTGACAAGGCTCTACACCTGATGTCTTACTTAAATTTGGGCAACTAGGGGCCAACCTGGATTGAAAATTAGAGGCCTTCTTGAAGACAATTGAAGGTTTGGAGGGAAGGATTTGGGCCAAAGATGGATCCCTCAATAGGATTGGCCAATGTTTATGCAAAACCCGCCTGATATCAGGTGCCATGGAATTGTATTGGGTGATGAAGGACACCGTATTTTTCAGATTAGAATCACTCCTATCTTTTTTGTATTCCAGAAGGCTAGCTCTTTCGGTTTCCTGCACCTCTAGCAGGGTCCTGGAGAGCAGCTCTTCAGGGTATTGCCTATTCAAAAATGTACTTTTAAGTTCACTCGCCTGAGACGCAAATGTCTCATCACTTGAACATTTGCGCCTCAGGCGAATGAACTGACCCTTGGGAATGTTGCGCAACCATTGAGGGTTGTGCTGGCTGTTGGCCAACACTAAATTGTTGGCCTGCACAGACTTAAAGTATATCTTGGTGTGTTGCCAAGATGCCAATTATCTACAGAACTAATATTCAAGTCTAAAAAATCAATAGATGTAAGATCAAAATGACACGTGAATTTAAGATTCATCTGATTAGTGTTAAGATGTGAAATAAAAAGATTTAACGAATCGATACTGCTGTTCCACACAAAAAGAATATCATCTATGTAGCGAAGCCAGAGCACCAGGTTTGCACCAAGGGGACAGTTGTTCCAAATAAAACTCTCCTCCCAATGTCCCATAAATAGATTGGCATAACTCGGTGCAAACCTGGTGCCAATGGCCGTACCACAAGTCTGCAAATAAAATGTAGAATTAAATGAAAAATAATTATGTGTGAGGATAAACTTAATGGAATCTAAAATGAAATCTTTTAAAGCTGGTGTTAAACTATTGTCCATATCTAGCGTCTGGCGTATGGCTTGACAACCAAGGGTATGTTCTATCACCGTGTACAGAGATGTTACGTCAGCGGTGACCCACACATACCCCGGTTGCCACTCCAAACCGCGAGGTGCCTGAAGCACATGGGTGGTATCACGCAGATAGGACTTTAAAAGTAATACATGAGGTTGCAAATAATAATCAATTAATTGTGATAAGTTAGAGGTAAGTGAACCAATTCCAGATATGATGGGTCTACCCGGGGGGATGTGTAAATTATTGTGGATTTTAGGGATAATATAAAACAAGGGGATGCGTGGATGGATGGTATTTAAAAAATCATATTCATCCTTGGTAATGGCTAGATGGGCCAAACCATGGTCAAGCAGTGAGGTAAGCTCAGCAAGAAAAAGGGGAGTGGGGTCCACGGCTACGGGGAGGTAAGTGGTTATGTCATCCAATAGTCTATTGGATTCATGAATATAATAGTTTTTATCCATAACCACTATACCTCCGCCTTTGTCGGCCGGTTTAATCCTATAGATTCATTATTTTCCAACTCAACCAAAGCCTGTTTTTCATGTTGGTTCAAGTTGTCTTTGCGAATCTTAAAGTTGCGACTAGATGTCTCTAGATCTTGAGTGACCAAGTCGACAAAGGTATTGACGAAGTGTCCCTGTATAAATTTAGGGCTAAAGGTAGAGTGTTTCTTAAAACTTTAAACAGTTTTAACAGGTAGGGCGGTGGTAGTAGTGTCAGTTGGGGTGGGAATAGCTTGATTACTAATACTACTGATGGCATCATTGATGAAATACTTTTTTAAGCCAATTTTCTGGCAAATTTCTGCACATCTCTATAGATGTTAAAGCTATTCGGCCCACAAACTGGTGCGAATGTTAGTCCCTTACCCAAAACTTTTTTCTCAACATCTGTTAATGTGACACACAGAAATATCGCTCTACACTTAAATCAGTAGTGTCCAAAACAACTGTTAGTAAGTCATGTGTGATTAAACTTAACAGTGGTGCTAAAGGTTAAATAAATATGAAAGCAACAGAGAGAAAGCAACCTTGTAAAAAGCACACGGACATAAATTAAAGTGTAACAAAAGAGAATTTATTAAAGTGAATAAAACAGGGGATAAAGTTTAAAAGAAGAGGGGGGGGCTCAACGCTACCAGACAATGTGGACCTGGAGGCAAGGGTCTAAACATAGATCCAAGGCAGGACATGCACAGGACACAGGGGCTCTGTATGAGCACACCTGTATAATAATCAGCATACACATGGATAATGTAACCACATGAAGAATCACCATATAAGCTGTACAATGGTTGCATGGTGTGGGTACACAAGTTGTAATAGTAACAAAGTGAGAAATACGTCACAACTCAGTGTATGGATGTCACAGGCAGAAAGATAGGTCAAAACTCCATGTCGGGTGAAAGAAGGTAGGGGCCCCCCTCAGCAAGACTCCCACTCCAACGCGTTTCGACGAGAAACTGTCTTCTTCTGGGAGTGGTGAGGGGAGAAAAAGAGCAGCCAATTCGCGCCAAACAAATCAAAAATTGCAAGCAGCTGTGAGAGGGGGGAGTGTCTGCTGATAGTACAGCGTTGTGTATTTGTGTATTCTCGTCGAAATATAGGGGAATGAGCTTGCAATGCCACGTCCACAGGAATAAATGTTCTTTTTATTTAGGCGTCGGCTGTGTGTTTGTGTCGTTAGGTTTTGCTTGATCTGTGTTGGTCATTTTTTTACCCAGGCAGCCTCACTTTTAAACAAAAGTTATAGTGGTCACTGTATTATTAATTATATTACACCATCAGCACTGTAAACACTCACTCCTTTCCCCACTATAATTACAATATACCACAGTCCATCAGTAGGAATACACTGTCCGTGAGTGAATATTGTGTGTGTGTTACAGGTATATATCACTCCCTGCAGATCTGAGTGTGTTCCTGCAGCACACCTTCACACCCCCTTATTGCTACACCAGCGGATTCTTTCTATTGTTACTGTAACGGGTGTTCCACCCCACCCAATCGCATATATAGTGTGGGTGCGTAGAACATACTGCACCGACACACTTTATTCGAGCAAATACCCAGTATGTACCTGGCAGATACCTGGAATGCGCCACTCCTCACCTCTGACAAGCCCCGTTGCATTTGCCTTCCCAGCCTGGGTTCATGCCTGGCTGATGGGCGGCTGATCTGTTAAATGATAATGATTAGGATTTAATAGGCTGCAATGCTTCGCGTGTCTACCAGATGGCATAAATTCATGAATTGTAATGCAGTATATATATATATATATACTGTGCAGTATTGCAGCCAGCGGGAATAAAATGCTTCAATCCCTGCTTGGAAAATAACTCAATGCACTCGGGCAGAAAACAGTCACAAACCTCAATACACCCGGGTATACCCGAATTCGTGGGACTAGCCAAGCTCGAATAAAGTGTGTCGCCAGTGTATAGTGTTACCAGGTGTGGTGCTTTACCTGCTTGGCTCACAGGAGGGCTGAGCTTCCGCCACAGGGAACCTGGGGCAATTATATGATACTATGAGTAACCGCGTACTCGGTGCAGCGCCTCCACCTGCGATGGCTCCCACCATAGGGGGAGTGGTTCCTCGCAGGACACATACAAATACTCACAAACCTTAAGTATAGTAACTAAGAACGTTTACTTGGGAAACATAACACACCATAACATGCACAGAATGACGGGTGTCCCTCCCTGGAGGAGACACTAACTAATGCGCCTCACAGAATGCTTTCCCAACACAGGATGATCCCACCCCGTGTCCATAGGATCCCCACCCAATGTCCCGCACTCTGGCAGAGAGAGAGAATATGGGTGACTGCGCAGTCACTATTAAACTAAGGGCCCGTTGGTGCACTTGTGGATTTGATAGTACCTGCCCCAGCACTCCCGTGCTCGGATCTCCAACTGGCTTTGCAAAGGATCCGGCTACCGAAGAACACCGGAACCACCTCCAGAGCGATCCACCCGGAGGACTGCAACAGCCGCAACGAAGAACTGCGCCCACTCGCTGCACGGTGGCGCAGCGTCCGCTGTGTCCCTATATGGTTCCTTCTGAACTACAGTGACACGCTTTGTACTATAGGCCGTCCCTACAGCACAGCAACCTGTAATGGCTTTGGGGAAAACTCCTAGGGCCTACGGGGTAGCCTATCTTATGCAGGGGTCCCTGACCCCCTGCACCCGCACTACCTCCTCCCGTACTACCCAAGTCCCCTCTGCCTCACTATTAACTAACTGATCCCAGCGCCTGCAGCAACAAGATGTGACCCACTGGATGCGTGCAGCCAACGTGCTGCGCAACACTGTGCCTGCCTGTCAGACCTCACGGCACTGACAGCCGTGACCCTGACAAGACAGCACACTGACACTAAGGGCAGCGTCCCTATCTTGGGCCGTCCCTTATCAATTACCCACTAACCTGGTGGGGAGTTAGGGCCTACCTGGGATGTGGGTACCTATCTGGGTGCAGGAGCTGCACTCACTCCCTGCACCCTTCCTTCCCTCACAGCTCCCCAGCTCCAACTGCTGTAAGTGACAGGGTCCCTAACCTGAGGGCTGTCCCTGGCATCACTCACTCCACTGGGCGACTCAGAGCTAACTTGGGCTTTGGGGGCTGCTGGCCTAATGCACGGAGTCCCTGATTCCTGCACCCTACCTCCTCCTCCTGGGTCTGACTGCCTAGCGTGCTGCAAGCCCGCGAAATGTATCTTTCTGTTTCTGCCAAGTCATTCCCCAGCCCTATTGGCTCCCTGGTGTCATGTGGCTCTGCCCCTATGCACCCTGGGGGCTGGCAATCCTGCACTACGCATGCGCGAGCTATCTGTGGGCCTCTCGCTCTATTGGGCTCCTGCGCATGCGCAACCACACTGACAATAGCGGCGCCCTGCTTCGCTAGCCGCCGGGACCCTAACGACGTGACCGCGGCCTTAGCAACGGCCCGATCGCGTCCCCAGCAACCGGCCGCATACCGGAGGAGACGTCGCTGGCTCCGGCGGCACCCGCGACCACGCTGCTCCAAGGGAGGGGGGTCTCCACGAGCCACGGGAGCTCCAGGCTACATTACTATACAGATCTATTTGTACTATGTCACTTATATATGATTACAGAGTATCCCTCCTAATTGTGATTAGGGACACCATTGTGTGTGAGTGTCTGCAACCAACTGTGGATACAATGTGGCAGCTGTAATATCGCACAAATCTACCTTTAAACACGGGGATTACACGTCTGATAAGCGCTATTTGTTGAAATAGGTTTTAAGCTGTAACATTTCTTTTACGACGATAGTACAGATGTATATTAGGGGAGATGGATCTCTCCGAGTGCGGCGATGTGACCTTCTATACCAGGAATAGCTTCTTTATCCTGCAGGGGATTAGGGGACATGGGGTCGCCCGTCTCTGTGCCCCTGTGTTGGGGGGGATTAGGGGACATGGGGTCGCCCGTCTCTGTCACCGCTTTAGCTCTTTGCTCATATGTCTCGCTTGTGAGGTTGGTGCTTTCATGTGCGGTGTTAGGGCCGGCGGACATCTTATATGTTACCCATACGTCTCTCTCTTACATACAGATATCTATCAGCACTTTAACAGTTCTCTCTGGGAAGTGAATGGGTTAAACTCAAGAATTATGGGGAAAACAACTGTGAGTGACGTTAAAAACCTGAAATGTGACATATTCTCATACAAGAAACACACCTAGAAGTGCAGGAATGTGACTCTTCCAGTGTATAGCACGGTCAGGTTATACTCTGTGTCAGTGTATAGTGCGGTCAGGTTATACTCTGTGTCAGTGTATAGTGCGGTCAGGTTATACTCTGTGACTGTGTAGTGCGGTCAGGTTATTTTCTGAAGCCAGGGTCACGTTTGGTGTGAATGGCTCCCGATAGCATTAACACAGTTCCCTTTTAAATCACTCCAAGTCCTGTAATATTTCCTCCACTTTATTGGGAAAAGGCAGCAGGGTACAGATACTTGTGGATGGTGTGTAGTGGTGATTATTAGTTAGGAACCGGTAAAAAGAGATGGCCTCACCATGGGGGATAAACAGAGAAGGGGTTCTTTACTCACTGTCTCCAGGGTGGAAAAGGAAGTGAGGTGCAGTGTGGGTAAAGGAATAGTCTAGGAGCAGACTATGTCTGAACAAACAGGAGGGGGGGCAGACTAGCCCATTCTGGTGAGGATCTCAGAAACTGCAGTAGCAGCTCACTAATTCCATGCTCGGAGGCAAGGAATTCAACATTGTTGCAAGTTACACAGGCACAGTATGTGCGTGCAAACTCCATGCAGCTGGGAATAAGATCTGACAGGCAGAAGCTGCAAAGGAGAGAGGGGGGTGAGTCAGAAATGTAGTTCTTGTTCCATAACACTCCCCATCTGGTATCTGTAGATACCACTATATAACAGACTATGTGGAACATATGTGCAATGCATAACAAAGATAACATCACAATAATGCAAAGTCCATATCCACATAACGAGGTGATACCGGCCGGTACCACTGGCGTTGAAATCCCTTGGCAAAGTCTTTTAGCAAGAGATGTTGGCTGGATGAACCGCTCCAGGTTTGCTGGTTTCACCACAATGTCTTTCTGTGAAAGTCTCTGGCACTGTTTCTTTTCAACTTTGTGAGAGAACAGTCCCTTTGACTCTGTAGTTTTCTTTACAGAGTGCATCACCTCGTGGATGTGCCAGTCATGGTAGTTTGTCATCCTATCACCTGGCGTTTGGCGGGAGGAGATGGCTTTTGGTTCCTTGCGGAAGCGGATTAGTGTCCCTGGAAGACTGGTTGTCGAATCTAGTCCAGTAAAGGGGGCGTCGTTCAGGGAGACTCCCTGAAGCTGAGCGCTGGGGTTGAACATTACCCGGATTTGATCGGGTTCCTGAGGGTGGTAGGCCCCAGGTGATTGGAGGTACCGACATTCTTCACCTTCCTCCATTAGAGGTGTTGGCTTTGCGTGGCCGGTAAAGAATATCTTCTGGATGAAGGCCACAAAGTTGTTTTTGGTCTCTGGTTCCCTTTGTAGGCCGCAGAGGTGCGAGGTGAACCTAGAGATGGCATGTTCTCCATTGTTTGGGAAGCGCCTCCTTGGTGAACGGAATGGTAGCGGAGTCACCCAACTGCTTAGTCCGTCTTTAGAGAGCTGCTTGACTGTTAACTTCGGGAATCCTCTATCTTCCCTTGATGGTGTTTGCTTGTCATCGTTCCTTGTTGTCTGGAACGCTGTGCACCGTAGTTCATCGGTACATTTTTCTTGCACGAGAACATCTCCACGTAGTTTGGTGAAACGCTTTTGTGTTTCTTTGTTGACTGCCATCGGGAGGTTGTTCTCTCCCTGGACATGACGAAGAACAGTCTCTTTTGTACTTGTAAATCCTTTTGGGAAATGTCTCTGCAACTGTCTCCTCTTACGTTTTTGAACGAACAGTCCTTTTGACACCGTGGCTTCACCTGTGGGGCGCAATCTTTTGCGGCTATGCCAGGCGTGGCAGTTGGTTGCTCTGTTGCTTAATACTCTGTGGAGAGGAACAACTGTATGTCTTAGTTGTGCCGTTGCTCGCGGGAGTATTGTCTGATTGTTTATCGTTTTTTGGACGATCCCTTTGTCGGTCACCTTTGGGAGGTTGCTCTCTTCCTTCGGTGGAATCGACTCATCATTCTTAGCTGTCTGGACTGCTGAGCCTCCTAAGCCATTGTCGCATCCCATCGACGTGAGGTTGTCTTTGTTAGTCTCAGGGGTATGACCCTGTCTTTTCTCTTCACTTGGCCCTTTGGTCGCTTGGAGATGGCCAAGACATGGTTCAGAGAGAGATGTGTGTCCACATTCTGTCACCACCGTTCTGCGGGCATCAACGTAGTCTTGCCCGTGCTCTTTGTTGGTGCACGAGTTGCCCACTATCACCCACCCAAGGTCAAGTCTTTGGGCGTATGGCGCGTTGTGGGGTCCATTATGCTGTTTACGGACTTTATGTACCCTCATGATGTCCCTACCGAGCAGCAGCAAGATCTTGGCGCCTTGTTCCACCGGCCGGATGCGGTTGGCTATTCCTTTGAGGTGGGGAATATGGAGTGCCACGTCTGGTGTGGGAATCTCGTCCCTGTTTGTGGCCATGTGGTTGCACTCGATGAGTGTGGGAAGGGGCATGTTCACTTTGCCGTCTATTGAGCATATGGTGTAGCCATTCACTCTTCTCCCTGTGGTCTAAATTCGCCCTGCGCACGTTCTGAGAGTGTAAGGAGAAGCACCGTCTTGTATGTTAAACATGTCGAAGAACTCTGACCTGACCAGCGATCGGTTGCTCTGGTCGTCGAGGATTGCGTACATCCGAATAGCCTTCTCATGTTGTCCCTGGGGGTGCACTGCGACGAGGCATATTTTGGAGCAGGACATTTTGTCACCTTCTTTTCCGCATACCTCAGTGCGCTGAGATGTGACGGATGTTGACTCTCCTTCTCCTTCCTCCCCGCCATGCTCCGCTACGGAGGATAGGTTCTTGAGTTGGTGGAGTGTCATCGCCTCTGGGTGTAACGCTGTCACGTGCTTGTCACTCTCGCACACTGTGCATTTGATCTCTTCCTTACAGTCCCTGGCTAGGTGAGTCGTGGAACCGCAGCACTTGAAGCAAACCTCTTACGTTCCTCTAGGGACTTCATCCTGAACCCAAAGTACTCGTTGAGTCGGTGTGGCTTCTTGTGTATGGGACATTCCCTGTTTGGGTCCCTTGGTTCCTTGTCTCCGGCGACCGACTGATCGGGAGTAGTTTGGGTCGTGGGACGCACGTCCGTCCTGCGGGTAGATATTGGTGTTTGGGGGTTACCATATCTCGTCGCTGGTGTCTCGTTCCTCAGGCTGCTTGCACTGTATGTGGTTTGAGCACCTAAGAAGAAGCTGGGGTCGTTCCTCGTCCTTGCTGCTTCGCGAATGAAGCTCAAGAAAACTGAGAATGGGGGGTAGATGACTTGCTTCTCCCTTTTGTATTTGGAGCCTTGTGAGATCCATTTTTCTTGGAGGTTGAAGGGTAGCTTCTCCAGGATGGGTCTCACTCCACGAGCTGAGTCTAGGACGTTGAGACCTATTAAGGAATGGTCTTTCCTTGCGAACTCCAGTACTTGCAGCAGGTCTCCAAGATCTCGTAACTTCGAGTAGTCTTTATTTGTGATCTTGGGGAAGCTGTCGACTCTTTTGAAGAGCGAATCCTTGACTGCTTCGGGGCTGCTGTAGGATTCTTCCAGCCTTTCCCACACTAGGTCCAGACCTACTTGGGGTTGATGCGCGTTCGCTGCCCGCAGTCCTTTTGCGTACTCTCTGGAATTGTACCCCAGGAACTTGACTAATAGGTTGTGCTCTTCCCTTGTTGAGAAGTCCAAGCTGTTGATTGCGTCTTTGAACGTGAACTTCCACGTCCAGTAGTTCTCAGGGCGGTCGTCGAAGCAGATGAGCCCTGCTTGTACCAGGTCGCGCCGGATCATGTACTTGGCTATGTCTGTCAGACCTGAGGCATCGGTGTGTTTGTCCCGTTCTGAGGTAGTTGCTGGGACGGTCTGTGCTGTCGCCTCTTCCTTGGCGTGGACACGTGATGGCTGCTGGCTAGTGTGAGGGGCTGTTTTCTCCCGCGTGGGTGTACCTGGATTGCGAGCCTGTTGTGGTGCATCCGTGTGCGCGCTGGCGTGTGGATCACTGTTGCGGCTGTGGCTATCCCAGGCAGCATGTGTCATTGATGGAGCAGCGTCTTCTCCTCGTGGTCTTAGCGAGTCTTCGGTGTCTGTGGTGTCACTCCCTCCGTGTTTTGATGGTGTGCTGGTGTTTACACTGAAGAGGCTCCTTACGTAGTCTTCAGTGCGTCGGGCCGGATCCTCTGAGGCAATCCGTCTGTACAGTTGCTCCCCGCCGTCCTGTTGCGCGGCTGCTTCTAGGACTTCAGCTTGGGCTATAGCGGCGGCGGCGGCGGCTTCCTTCTCTTGATTAAGTGCCTCTAGTTCCGCATCAAATTCGGCTTTCCTACGCGCAGTGGCTGCGGCAGTAGCGGTGGCGTTAGTGGCGGCATTAGCGGCGGCAGCAGTGGCATTAGCGGCTGTCTGTTCCTCCTCTTCTATGCGCGCTCTTCCTGCTCTTATGGCTGCCTCTCTGCGACTATATTCGGCCCTGGCACGTGTGGCCTCTGCGGTGGCTCGCGCCTTGGTAGCGTTTGCGCTTGCGCTGGACGCGTTGGATTGTGCTGATCTTGATGAATGTCTGGATGTGCTGGAGCGCTGTGATGCAGTTTCCAGCAAAAGGTGTTTTCTCTGGTCTTCGGCCTCAGTGACAGTGGTCTGCACGAAGCCGTCACGCTCCCGGTCAGTTGCCTCCTGCTGGTCACGTTCGCTGAGGCTCTCCTCCGTGTTAATTCTTTTTAGGTAGACGAGATATGTTTGTGACAGCATTTGGTAACGTTTGTGACTTGACCTTAATTGGGCTATAACTTGCCTAATTTGTTTCTCCTGATCACTAGTACTTGCAACGTTACATATTTCACGACCAGTGTCCTCCCAGGCCTTCTCTAACCTTTCGCGGTATGCTTCAATGTCAGTCTCATATTTTTTGCGGGCCTTGTGTCAGTGTGACTGTCCGTTTGGGCCTTGCGCCTGCCCGCGCCTGTTGCACTTGCGCAGCGGTCTCTGTGTCTGAGTGATCGCTTTCCTGCGTGATGTCTGGTGAGGCTCTGAGTTCTGCCATGCTGTAGGTGTGTGTAGGCCTTTTGCCAGTGCGTGTGGCGTGCGGTCTTTTACCTTGTCAGCGATGGGCGTCTGTCTCAGATGATGCCGAGCGGTGTCCTGCAGCATGCAGCTTAGGGGTAGCTGTACTCACAGGTGTCCGTTGGCTCTGACCCGTGTCCTGGCGGGTGTCCGGCGGCGTGGCCCTTGATGGCGCTGGCCGTGGGAACGTGCGCAGGGGTAGGTGGGAAGGTGGCTCCTCGCTGTAGGGCTGTGCAGGGGGTGGACTCAGACAGAGAAAAAGGCAGTTAGGTATGTGTAAGAAGCACTGTTTGTTGCAAGGCTGCTGTGCAGTTTGAGCTGCTGCTTGTCTGTTAAGGCTGCAGGCTGCTGTGCAGTTTGAGCTACTAGGTGCTTCCTTTGTCTGGTGTAGAGGCTGCTCTGTATAGCTGTGTATGCTGCTTGCATGTACTGCTGTAGAGGCTGCTCTATATTGTCATGGAGTCTGGAGTAGCAGCTCCTGTAAGTGTCCCCAAGGCACACGGTCCTCTTTTTACTTTTCTGAAGCCAGGGTCACGTTTGGTGTGAATGGCTCCCGATAGCATTAACAAAGTTCCCTTTTAAATCACTCCAAGCCCTCTAATATTTCCTCCACTTTATTGGGAAAAGGCAGCAGGATACAGATACTTGTGGATGGTGTGTAGTGGTGATTATTAGTTAGAAACCGGTAAAAAGAGATGGCCTCACCATGGGGGATAAACAGAGAAGGGGTTCTTTACTCACTGTCTCCAGGGTGGAAAAGGAAGTGAGGTGCAGTGTGGGTAAAGGAATAGTCTAGGAGCAGACTATGTCTGAACAAACAGGAGGGGGGGGGGCAGACTAGCCCATTCTGGTGAGGATCTCAGAAACTGCAGTAGCAGCTCACTGATTCCATGCTCGGAGGCAAGGAATGCAACATTGTTGCAAGTTACACAGGCACAGTATGTGTGTGCAAACTCCATGCAGCTGGAAATACGATCTGACAGGCAGAAGCTGCAAAGGAGAGAGGGGGGTGAGTCAGAAATGTAGTTCTTGTTCCATAACAGGTTATACTCGGTGTCAGTGTATAGCACGGTCAGGTTTTACTCTGTGTCAGTGTATAGCGCGGACAGGTTATACTCTGTGACAGTGTATAGCGCGGTCAGGTTATAATCTGTGACAGTGTATAGCATGGTCAGGAAAAAAAGGTCTAAAAAATGTTATCTCCACACAGAGCCACTGACACACACACCCACTCACACAGAGCCACTGACACACACACCCACTGACCCACACACCCACACACACAGAGCCACTGACACACACACCCACTCACACAGAGCCACTGACCCACACACCCACACACACAGAGCCACTGACACACACACCCACTCACACAGAGCCACTGACCCACAGAGTCACTGACCCACACCCACTGACCTACACACAGAGAGCCACTGATCCACACACAAGGAGCCACTGACACACACACACACACACTGCCAGTCTCTCTCGTCACTCTCGTCACTGTGGAGCATGGGGGGTGGGGGTGGGAGGGGGGAAGCCGTTATACTCTGACAGTGTATAGCACGGTCAGGTTATACTCTGTGTCAGTGTACCACCCTCTTCTCCTTCACATTCTCCACACTCTTGGTATTCGGAACAAAGCTCTATCCTGGATCTCCTCTTACCTCTCCCATCGTACTTTCAGTGTCTCTTTTGCTAACAACTCCTCCTCCTCTATTGATCTCTCTGTGGGGGTACCCCAGGGCTCTGTTCTGGGACCCCTTATCTTTTCTCTGTACACACTCTCTCTAGGTGACCTAATCACATCTTTTGGGTTTAAATATCACCTCTATGCTGACGATACACAAATTTACCTTTCAACCCCTGACCTTACACCTGCTATACAGACCAAAGTTTCTGAATGCCTCTCTGGAATATCATCCTGGATGGCCATCCGCCGAGTGAAACTTAACATGGCAAAAACAGAGCTCCTTATACTACCTCCCAAACCTGGCCCTACATCATTCCACATTGCTATTGGAAATACGATCATTCACCCAGTAGCCCAAGCACGCTGCCTAGGGGTTACACTTGATTCCTCTCTCTCATTCTCCTCTCATATTCAAAACGTTTCTAAAACTTGTCGCTTTTTCCTCCGCAATATCACAAAGATACGCCCTTTCCTCTGTTACTCAACTGCTAAAACTCTGACTCAGGCCCTCATTCTCTCACGTCTCGATTACTGTAACCTCCTGCTGTCCGGCCTTCCTGCCTCTCACCTGTCTCCCCTACAATCTATCCTAAACACTACTGCCAGAATCACTCTACTCTTTCCTAAATCTGTCTCAGCGTCTCCCCTGCTGAAATCCCTCTCCTGGCTTCCGATTAAATCGCGTATCTCACACTCAATTCTACTGCTCACTTTTAAAGCTTTACACTCTTCTGCCCCTCCTTACATCTCAGCCCTAATTTCTCGCTATGCACCATCACGACTCTTGCGTTCTTCTCAAGGATGTCTTCTTTCTACCCCCTTTATATCTAAAGCTCTCTCCCGCCTTAAACCTCTCACTTTCTGCCCCACACCTCTGGAATGCCCTTCCCCTCAATACCCGACTAGCACCCTCTCTATCCACCTTTAAGACCCACCTTAAGACACATCTGCTTAAAGAAGCATATGAGTAGCACTGGATAATCATGGACACATGACACAAAGCTTGGCCCCTTACTAGTATTCCCTCCTACTGTCTCTGTACGTTCTCCCTACCTACCAATTAGATTGTAAGCTCCTCGGAGCAGGGACTCCTTCCTTAATGTTACTTTTACAGTATGTCTGAAGTACTTATTCCCATGATCTGTTATTTATATTTGTTATTTATATGACATGTATTACTACTGTGAAGCGCTATGTACATTTTATGGCGCTATACAAATAAAGACATACATACATACATAGCGCGGTCAGGTTATACTCTGTGTCAGTGTATAGCGCTGTCAGGGTTATACTCTGTGACAGTATGATGTGGGTGTGTAAATAACAAGCAGCGGTACTGTGGGTGTGTAAATAACAAGCAGCAGTACTGTGTGTGTGTGTAAATAACAAGCAGCGGTACTGTGGGTGTGTAAATAACAAGCAGCGGTACTGTGGGTGTGTAAATAACAAGCAGCGGTACTGTGGGTGTGTAAATAACAAGCAGCGGTGCTGTGGGTGTGTAAATAACAAGCAGCGGTGCTGTGGGTGTGTAAATAACAAGCAGCGGTACTGTGGGTGTGTAAATAACAAGCAGCGGTACTGTGGGTGTGTAAATAACAAGCAGCGGTACTGTGGGTGTGTAAATAACAAGCAGCGGTACTGTGGGTGTGTGTAAATAACAAGCAGCGGTACTGTGGGTGTGTAAATAACAAGCAGCGGTACTGCGTGTGCGTGTAAATAACAAGCAGTGGTACTGTGGGAGTGTAAATAACAAGTAAAAGGGATAAAGGGGAATGTTACAGGCAGTAGAGGCTTTCCCCCTAATATCTCAGGAGATAATATACACATTAAATCATGGGACAGTAACCCCATTATTTCCTATGAACAGGACAGGTTTTATCCCTATGACACGTAAATGTTTGGCAGATATCCCCACTACATATTATATGCTGCAGCATAACAAGAAAGGCAGGAATCACTGCACACAGCAGAATAACAGGAATAGATAAACGCTCATTGGGAGGTGACACGATTAATAAGACTATCAGATATTATATTATTACCCCACGCGCCTTTAAAGCTGCCGTCCCACCTAGGGCCAAAATAACTCCGCGGCAGAGTTATATCCGGGGGACTGACGCATCTCTTTACAGTATCACACGCGGAGAAATATTGTGATAACATTTATTAAATGAGATGAGAGACGCGGTGAGAGAAACACTTGTCTGACAAACATTCTCAGGGAGAAGCAGGAATATGTTATTCTGCATCATACAATCCTTATATTATAAAGCATTTCCATTTACTGACACAGCACAAACATATATATGTAATGGGTATACGCTCCTATATTACTTCTATACGCTCGCTCCCAGAACAGGAACTAAACACAGATTAAAGCAATCAGATATCCCCAGGACAGGTATGTGATATATATATATATATATATATATATATATATATATATATATATCAAATGGAAATATTACTGTATGCTCATTTGCATATCTTACCCCTTTCACCATTATCACCCAGCACACAGCACTTACACTGCAGCAAGGGATTCTGGGAAATGACATGCAAATGAGCACACAGTGCCACTTTCTGCTTCAAAATAATTTTAAACATGGTTCCCTATAGGCTTAAGCTTGCTGCATGGTCACCGCTTTAAGCACAGCCAGGGTTAAGATGCACCCTGCAGTGGGAGGGACAGCTGTGAGGGGCTGTGGGTCCTGTCTGTGTCCCCCTGCAGTGGGAGGGACAGATGTGAGGGGCTGTGTGTCCTGTCTGTGTCACCCTACAGTGGGAGGGACAGATGTGAGTGGCTGTGTGTCCTGTCTGTGTCCCCCTGCAGTGGGAGGGACAGATGTGAGGGGCTGTGTGTCCTGTCTGTGTCCCCCTGCAGTGGGAGGGACAGATGTGAGGGGCTGTGGGTCCTGTCTGTGTCACCCTGCAGTGGGAGGGACAGATGTGAGGGGCTGTGGGTCCTGTCTGTGTCACGCTGCAGTGGGAGGGACAGATGTGAGGGGCTGTGGGTCCTGTCTGTGTCCCCCTGCAGTGGGAGGGACAGATGTGAGGGGCTGTGTGTCCTGTCTGTGTCCCCCTGCAGTGGGAGGGACAGATGTGAGGGGCTGTGTGTCCTGTGTCCCCCTGCAGTGGGAGGGACAGATGTGAGGGGCTGTGGGTCCTGTCTGTGTCCCCCTGCAGTGGGAGGGACAGATGTGAGGGGCTGTGTGTCCTGTCTGTGTCCCCCTGCAGTGGGAGGGACAGATGTGAGGGGCTGTGTGTCCTGTCTGTGTCACCCTGCAGTGGGAGGGACAGATGTGAGGGGCTGTGTGTCCTGTCTGTGTCCCCCTGCAGTGGGAGGGACAGATGTGAGGGGCCGTGTGTCCTGTCTGTGTCACACTGCAGTGGGAGGGACAGATGTGAGGGGCTGTGTGTCCTGTCTGTGTCCCCCTGCAGTGGGAGGGACAGATGTGAGGGGCTGTGTGTCCTGTCTGTGTCCCCCTGCAGTGGGAGGGACAGATGTGAGGGGCTGTGTGTCCTGTGTCCCCCTGCAGTGGGAGGGACAGATGTGAGGGGCTGTGTGTCCTGTCTGTGTCCCCCTGCAGTGGGAGGGACAGATGTGAGGGGCTGTGGGTCCTGTCTGTGTCCCCCTGCAGTGGGAGGGACAGATGTGAGGGGCTGTGTGTCCTGTGTCCCCCTGCAGTGGGAGGGACAAATGTAAGGGGCTGTGGGTCCTGTCTGTGTCACCCTGCAGTGGGAGGGACGGATGTGAGGGGCTGTGGGTCCTGTGTCCCCCTGCAGTGGGAGGGACAGATGTGAGGGGCTGTGGGTCCTGTCTGTGTCCCCCTGCAGTGGGAGGGACAGATATGAGGGGCTGTGTGTCCTGTCTGTGTCCCCCTGCAGTGGGAGGGACAGATGTGAGGGGCTGTGTGTCCTGTCTGTGTCACCCTGCAGTGGGAGGGACGGATGTGAGGGGCCGTGTGTCCTGTCTGTGTCCCCCTGCAGTGGGAGGGACAGATGTGAGGGGCTGTGTGTCCTGTGTCACCCTGCAGTGGGAGGGACAGATGTGAGGGGCTGTGTGTCCTGTCTGTGTCACCCTGCAGTGGGAGGCACAGATGTGAGGGGCTGTGGGTCCTGTGTCCCCCTGCAGTGGGAGGGACAGATGTGAGGGGCTGTGGGTCCTGTCTGTGTCCCCCTGCAGTGGGAGGGACAGATGTGAGGGGCTGTGGGTCCTGTCTGTGTCACCCTGCAGTGGGAGGGACAGATGTGAGGGGCTGTGTGTCCTGTCTGTGTCCCCCTGCAGTGGGAGGGACAGATGTGAGGGGCTGTGTGTCCTGTCTGTGTCCCCCTGCAGTGGGAGGGACAGATGTGAGGGGCTGTGTGTCCTGTCTGTGTCCCCCTGCAGTGGGAGGGACAGATGTGAGGGGCTGTGTGTCCTGTCTGTGTCCCCCTGCAGTGGGAGGGACAGATGTGAGGGGCTGTGTGTCCTGTGTCCCCCTGCAGTGGGAGGGACAGATGTGAGGGGCTGTGGGTCCTGTCTGTGTCCCCCTGCAGTTGGAGGGACAGATGTGAGGGGCTGTGTGTCCTGTGTTCCCCTGCAGTGGGAGGGACAGATGTGAGAGGCTGTGTGTCCTGTCTGTGTCCCCCTGCAGTGGGAGGGACAGATGTGAGGGGCTGTGGGTCCTGTCTGTGTCCCCCTGCAGTGGGAGGGACAGATGTGAGGGGCCGTGTGTCCTGTCTGTGTCCCCCTGCAGTGGGAGGGACAGATGTGAGGGGCTGTGGGTCCTGTCTGTGTCCCCCTGCAGTGGGAGGGACAGATGTGAGGGGCTGTGGGTCCTGTCTGTGTCACCCTGCAGTGGGAGGGACAGATGTGAGAGGCTGTGTGTCCTGTGTCCCCCTGCAGTGGGAGGGACAGATGTGGGGGGCTGTGGGTCCTGTCTGTGTCCCCCTGCAGTGGGAGGGACAGATGTGAGGGGCTGTGGGTCCTGTCTGTGTCCCCCTGCAGTGGGAGGGACAGATGTGAGGGGCTGTGTGTCCTGTCTGTGTCCCCCTGCAGTGGGAGGGACAGATGTGAGGGGCTGTGGGTCCTGTCTGTGTCCCCCTGCAGTGGGAGGGACAGATGTGAGGGGCTGTGTGTCCTGTCTGTGTCCCCCTGCAGTGGGAGGGACAGATGTGAGGGGCCGTGTGTCCTGTCTGTGTCCCCCTGCAGTGGGAGGGACAGATGTGAGGGGCTGTGGGTCCTGTCTGTGTCCCCCTGCAGTGGGAGGGACAGATGTGAGGGGCTGTGGGTCCTGTCTGTGTCACCCTGCAGTGGGAGGGACAGATGTGAGAGGCTGTGTGTCCTGTGTCCCCCTGCAGTGGGAGGGACAGATGTGGGGGGCTGTGGGTCCTGTCTGTGTCCCCCTGCAGTGGGAGGGACAGATGTGAGGGGCTGTGTGTCCTGTCTGTGTCCCCCTGCAGTGGGAGGGACAGATGTGAGGGGCTGTGTGTCCTGTGTCCCCCTGCAGTGGGAGGGACAGATGTGAGGGGCTGTGGGTCCTGTCTGTGTCACCCTGCAGTGGGAGGGACAGATGTGAGGGGCTGTGGGTCCTGTCTGTGTCCCCCTGCAGTGGGAGGGACAGATGTGAGGGGCTGTGGGTCCTGTCTGTGTCCCCCTGCAGTGGGAGGGACAGATGTGAGGGGCTGTGGGTCCTGTCTGCGTCCCCCTGCAGTGGGAGGGACAGATGTGAGGGGCTGTGGGTCCTGTCTGTGTCCCCCTGCAGTGGGAGGGACAGATGTGAGGGGCTGTGGGTCCTGTCTGTGTCCCCCTGCAGTGGGAGGGACAGATGTGAGGGGCTGTGGGTCCTGTCTGTGTCCCCCTGCAGTGGGAGGGACAGATGTGAGGGGATGTGTCCTGTCTGTGTCCCCCTGCAGTGAGAGGGACAGATGTGAGGGGCTGTGGGTCCTGTCTGTGTCCCCCTGCAGTGAGAGGGACAGATGTGAGGGGCTGTGTGTCCTGTATGTGTCACCCTGCAGTGGGAGGGACAGATGTGAGGGGCTGTGGGTCCTGTCTGTGTCACCCTGCAGTGGGAGGGACAGATGTGAGGGGCTGTGGGTCCTGTCTGTGTCACCCTGCAGTGGGAGGGACAGATGTGAGGGGCTGTGGGTCCTGTCTGTGTCACCCTGCAGTGGGAGGGACAGATGTGAGGGGCTGTGTGTCCTGTCTGTGTCCCCCTGCAGTGGGAGGGACAGATGTGAGGGGCTGTGGGTCCTGTCTGTGTCCCCCTGCAGTGGGAGGGACAGATGTGAGGGGCTGTGGGTCCTGTCTGCGTCCCCCTGCAGTGGGAGGGACAGATGGGAGGGGCTGTGTGTCCTGTCTGCGTCCCCCTGCAGTGGGAGGGACAGATGTGAGGGGCTGTGGGTCCTGTCTGCGTCCCCCTGCAGTGGGAGGGACAGATGTGAGGGGCTGTGTGTCCTGTCTGTGTCCCCCTGCAGTGGGAGGGACAGATGTGAGGGGCTGTGTGTCCTGTCTGTGTCACCCTGCAGTGGGAGGGACAGATGTGAGGGGCTGTGGGTCCTGTCTGTGTCCCCCTGCAGTGAGAGGGACAGATGTGAGGGGCTGTGGGTCCTGTCTGTGTCACACTGCAGTGGGAGGGACAGATGTGAGGGGCTGTGGGTCCTGTCTGTGTCCCCCTGCAGTGGGAGGGACAGATGTGAGGGGCTGTGGGTCCTGTCTGTGTCCCCCTGCAGTGGGAGGGACAGATGTGAGGGGCTGTGTGTCCTGTCTGTGTCCCCCTGCAGTGGGAGGGACAGATGTGAGGGGCTGTGTGTCCTGTCTGTGTCACCCTGCAGTGGGAGGGACAGATGTGAGGGGCTGTGGGTCCTGTCTGTGTCCCCCTGCAGTGGGAGGGACAGATGTGAGGGGCTGTGGGTCCTGTCTGTGTTCCCCTGCAGTGGGAGGGACAGATGTGAGGGGCTGTGGGTCCTGTCTGTGTGTGCAATCACCCCACCCGTCTGCCTGTGATGTCTCTCCCACTTACTCACCCTCTGTCTCTTTCTCTCTCCACAACTGCACTGATTGAGATTGGCCGTCTCTTGTCATGTGGTCTCTCTCGCCTGCAGGGGCTTCTGGGAGTTGTAGTCCTGCTTCTCTTCCGTTACAATTTTAGTTACAGACGTGAACTACAAGTCCCAGAATCGTGTGTAAAACTGTGACATCATAATGATTCAACCAATCAATGCGCAGATCTGTGGTAACCACAACCCTCCCCCTCCCCCACAAGGCTGCAGCAAGGCCCCACCCCGTAGTCAGGCAATGAGAGCCAATCAGAGCCAAGGCCCGCCCCGCAGTCAGCCAATGGGAGAGCTTGAGAGCCAATGGGAGCCAATGAGAGCGCACACAAACCCACAAACACAATATACACTATATCTATGGGTTCCCTGCTGGGCCGGGATCAGTACTCCTAGCTCCTGATTCTGACCCAGCCATTACCCCATACACGGAACGCAGCATGAAGAGGCTCAGTGAAGGTGGCAGTGACGGTGTGTAAGTGTCTGATCGGGTCACACAGCTGATAAAAGGACAGCCGCCCAGCCTCATAGTCCAGGTATATTCCTAATCTCTGCACGCGAGACTCGGGATATATCCGTGTTTGTATTGTGTCATGTATCACTGCATGATAATTACCCCACATACGCAAACACCAGGACTTCTTATTATCTCCTATGCGAGACTGATCTCCTTCCCTTACTATACTGGGATAGGAAATCCCTACCCTGCTGCCCCCTGAGTCACTGATCTCCACCTCCCAGTAATGTTGTCCTGAGGAAAAACTCCTGCTGCTTAAAACCTGATTATCCCCAAATCTCTCTGGTGTATTTGGGCGTAACTGGTCTGTTCCTGACCAGGATGCAGTTTTCAGGTCACCTGATACAGATACATTATTAGCCGCTGTATTTACATCCAGTAATATGCCTGAATCCCCCTGCACACAGAACCCGCTCTTTGCTTTTAGATCAGTCACAATATCAGCTAATCTCTGTAAGGTCAGTGGGATCAGAACCTCATACAAATCCCCTACAGCAGGGACCTTATTACCCCCTCTCTCTCTGTCCTCATTACCTCCCTCCTCAGCATCACAGAAGTCAGCATTGTCTGATTCCCGTCCCTGTAAGACAGTTAATGGATCAGTGATGTTGCTCAGCTCCTCAATGTGAAGCATCTTCCTGGACAGCTCGTCCTTCTTTATTTCCAGCTGCTGGATTAGATCAGAGACTCGGAGAGAAACCTGCTCTTCCCACCTGGTGATCTCACTCAGGACTCGCTTCTCTAGGACTTCCAGCTGTGCCCTGATGTCCCTAATCAGGGCAGTGACTCGGGCTGTCTCCCCAGCTGCTTTTTCTTGCACTTCTCTCCTGCGTTCCTGCAGACTCTGGGCTCTTTTCTCCGTCTCCTCTCTCACTGAGGTCAGTTTCTCCAGAACATGTCTCAGTTTCTCCTTCTTCTTCTCAGAGGCCTCATTCAGCGACTCCACCTGGTGTCCCCTGTGCTCCCCAAACACCCAGCAGGACACACAGATACAGGCAGCATCCTCAGGGCAGTAATACTCCAAGAGCTTCTTGTGGACGGGGCATTTCCTGGTCTTTAAGGTGGTGGTTGGCTCAGATAAGACGTGTTCCTCTGACTTGCTGTGTCTCTCTAGGTGAATATCACACAGGGAGGCGTCACACAGCAGATATGTTTTAGCAGCGGGTACAGAGGAGGTAACACAGTAAGTGCAGAAGATCACAGCCTCCTCCTGCTCCGGCTGAGTAGAAAGGAAACGCTCCGCTATGTTACACAGCTTCAGGTTCCTCTGCAGTGCAGGACGCTCCTGAAACTCTGCTCTGCATTCAGGACAGGTATAATGTCCAGATCCCCCCTGGGAATCCCACACACTCCCAATACAGCCCTGGCAGAAGTTATGCCCACATCTCAGCATTACAGGCTGGGTATAAGTGCTCAGGCAGATGGGGCAGGTTAGCTCCTCTCTCAGACCAGCAGACGCCATGCTTGGAAGCAGCAACAGGAAACGAAACTTACATTCTCCTCTCTCTCATATAACCAGTGGGGCGTTCCCCTTCTCAGCACACAGGGGCGGGAGTTTGTTACTCAGACTATTAACCCTGTAAGTTCCTGGCTGCAGTATACAATATGAGGAATACGAGTAGATAAAAGAATATGCAGCATGTTACCTATCTGTGCTCACATGAGGCGTTTGGTGACATGTGTTGCACTTCAGGGGTTAGGTATCCTTTTAAGTCAGCTGTGTGTTATACACCTCAGCATGTTCCTGCAGTACATGGGGACCCAGTAACACATAAGACGAGCATTGAGAGGAACGTACGTAATAAATTCTATACCAGACTATATACCCGTGAGCGTATAATATCCCCGTCTGTCTCTACATGAGACATCGGAGCAGAGAATTTAGGTATTGTTACCAAAGCAGGAACAGGACCTAAGAGCCCCTTACAGCGCCCCCTCCTGTGGTCAAAGTATGTGTCAGGTGTAACAGGACTGGTTCAGGGACAGAACCTATTGTAGACCAAACAAGTAAGCATATTAATGGCCCCTCATTTATTGCCTAGGAATATTGGATTATTAAAACACTTTATTATAAGTAATAAGTAGAATAAGTGGGGCTGAATAGGCACATATATATATACAGTAACACACTAAGCACACTGCGGATACACAGCAGGGGGCTCTCAGATATGGCGCCCGGTATAACGTACTGAATCTCGGGGGTACAGGTCCCTGGGAATAGTATGAGCGGGCGATGTGCATATCACAGGGATTGGGGTATAGGGGGCATTGGCATTATATTCCCTTTGCCCCCACTGGGTAATACTTCTGTACCCCCCCTATATGCCACCTAAACTGATGGCTGCTGGTGCCGCGCCCGCAGATAATGGCGCTAATTGTAAGTAATAAGTTGCTTACGTGACGTTACAATGAAGCTGACACCGTGTGTCTCACGCGGGGTTAATAAGTAATGATGCCTGTGTGTGTTTGGGCAAACCAGGACCGCCAACAGAAATTATGGGGCCCAGGACAAATGAAAGGAGCAGGGGACCCCCCCCCCCCGAACCCATAGCGCACCTACCGCGGAGAAATATTTTTTAGCGCGAAACGTTTACTTATCTGTTTTTCTTATTCACACAATGGATGAATCAGACCGCGCTGCGCAGTGATTACGCGCTGTGTAAATTAGATGCGCAGGTGCAAAAGGGGTGAATATTATAGTACCCAGAACCCAAAGACGGGCCCACAGAACCCCACTGATCGCACGCATTGCTATATTCACAGAACTATTGCCTGATAAACACCGGCCAGGTTTGCACGCGTGTCTGTGTTAGGTATGTACAGATATCCTGTTACACGCATGTAACCACACCATGGTAACATGAGGAACCGCTGGCTATACTGCGTTCCCCCTGCAAACCCAGCTGCCCCACGGAGGGTAATTAGGCTGTAGAGATTATGCAGTAACATTGTAGCAGTATATCTGTATATACCTAACACAGACAAGGCTGCAAACCTAGAAGGTGTTTTTGGGTGCATGGTAACCTTATATTGTAGTGCAAAGGGTTAATAATTGCTACATAGGTTGCATTGTGGTTACAGATATATAATATAGGTGTCACAGTGTCGCTGCTCTCTGTGGATCAGCAATAGGCGCACACACAGCACGCTGCTCCTCGCTTTACCAATTATGGCTACACTGGGATAACAGTATATATATATATATAATCCCAGCAGCGCCTGTGTTACACCCTGACAGCACAGGTACTGTGTCTATGGGGCTCTGATATCATTACTGACGCTTTAGTCTGTCTATGTGCACAGTATATATATATATATATATATATAATCCCAGCAGCGCCTGTGTTACACCCTGACAGCACAGGTACTGTGTCTATGGGGCTCTGATATCATTACTGGCGCTTTAGTCTGTCTATGTGCACAGTATATATATATATATATATATATATATATATATATATATATATATATATATATACTAGCTGAGAGCCCCGGCGTTGCCCGGGATGTTTGTGGTGTGGGGGTGGCATTTGGGTGGGGAGTGGTCCACGCGGCCCATGGCGGTGTGCGGTGGTACTGCTGCTGTGGTTGTACTGATGGTGATTGTATCGGTGTGCTGATTTGGGAGGGTTTGGTGCTGATGTGGGGGTGCGGATGTGGGGGTGCAGATGGGGGAGGTGTGAAGGTGCCAATGTGTGGGTGCTGATGGTGTTGATGGGGGCTGGGAATGGTGGGGAGCCGAGAATGCCAGTGTGCTGGGGGGGCATGGGATACCGGTGTGCTGATGTGGTGGTGCTGGGGATAGTGTGTGTGTGTGTGTGTATACACACACGTGTGTGTGTGTGTGTATACATGTGTGTATACATGTTTGTGTGTGTGTATACATGTTTGTGTGTATACATTGTATGTGTGTGTGTACGTGTACGTGTACGTGTGTGTACATTTGTGTGTGTATACGTGTGTGTGTGTGTATACGTGTGTGTGTATACGTGTGTGTGTGTGTGTGAGTATACGTGTACATGTGTGTGTGTGTGTACGTGTGTGTGCGTGTCTACGTGCGTGTGCGTGTCTACGTGCGTGTGCATACATGTGTGCGTGTGCATACATGTGTGTGTGTGTATACATGTGTGTGTATACATGATGTGTATGTATACGTGTGTGTGTGTGTGTGTGTGTGTGTATACGTGTGTGTGTGTGTGTGTGTGTGTGTGTGTGTGTATGTCTACATGTGTGTGTGTATGACTCCATGTGTGTTTGTGTACGTGTACATGTGTGTGCGTATACGTGTACATGTGTACATGTGTGTACGTGTGTGTGAGTGCTTGTGTACGTGCGTGTGTACGTGCGTGTGCTTGTCTACGTGCGTGTGTACGTGCGTGTGCACGTGCGTGTGCGTGTGTACGTGCGTGTGCGTGTCTACGTGCGCCTCCGTGTATACGTGTGTCAACATGTGCCTGTGTGTATACGTGTGTATACGTGTGTGTGTACACGTGTGTGTACGTGTGTGTGTCTACGTGTATGTGTGTGTATACGTGTGTCTACGTGTGTGTGTGTATACGTGTGCCTACGTGTGTGTGTATACGTATGCCTACTTGTGTGTGTGTATACGTATACGTGTGTGTGTATATACGTATGTGTGTATACGTGTGTATACGTGTGTATACGTGTGTCTGCTGTGTGTCTGCTGTGTGTCTGCTGTGTGTATACGTGTGTCTGCTGTGTGTATACGTGTGTCTGCTGTGTGTATACGTGTCTGCTGTGTGTATACGTGTGAAGGGGTGAAGGGCATGGCTGGGGGGGGTGAAGGGCATGGCTGGGGGGGGGGTGAAGGGCATGGCTGGGGGGGGTGAAGGGCATGGCTGGGGGGGGTGAAGGGCATGGCTGGGGGGGGGGGGTGAAGGGCATGGCTGGGGGGGGGGGGTGAAGGGCATGGCTGGGGGGGGGGGGGTGAAGGGCATGGCTGGGGGGGGGTGAAGGGCATGGCTGGGGGGGGGGTGAAGGGCATGGCTGGGGGGGGGGGTGAAGGGCATGGCTGGGGGGGGGGTGAAGGGCATGGCTGGGGGGGTGAAGGGCATGGCCGGGGGGGGGGGTGAAGGGCATGGCCGGGGGGGGGGTGAAGGGCATGGCCGGGGGG